>NC_140944.1:154347639-154547639 GCF_014529385.1 Adiantum capillus-veneris
CAATGTGACCCTGTCCATAGAGGCAAGCAATCAAGAAACTCTACTTTCAATGAAGGATGGTTTGCTTGCAGAGATACCATTTGTAGATGGAGCCAGAAAGCTGGCTCTGGAAAAAGTGGACATTAATTTATTGTAGAATCCAGATGCTTAGATTTCAGACACAATTATCTATGCTTGTCTTAAGTAAGTGTTACTATCTTGCTAGCTTTGAAAACTCAGATAATTGGGTTGCTAACTCAGGTATACTCTCTGCAGCTTGATCAAAAGTCAACTCCCACTGCACACCCACACGGAGGTGTTTCTTCTTGATCCACAAATGTCAGTGATTATTAGACAGAAGAACAGTCCATCTGGGACCTTTGAGAGTTGGTTTCTCCACTGTGCTATGCTGGAAGTTACTGTCATCATCTTTCCATATGAGAACAACCATCACTGGAGTCTCATATGCCTTGATGTTGACCAACCAACAGTGTGGGTGTTCAATTCAATAAAAGGAACCCACCCTGAAATTAGGTTGTAAGTGTTATGTATCAGAAAGTGTTTCTTATAGATATCCATGTAAATTTGAAGCCTCAAGCTAACATCTTGATACTGCTTTGTGCAGTTGTATAAAGAGGTTGTTGCTTGCCTATGGCAAGCTATGTGGAAGGTATGAACTATACAAGGCCCCAATCAAAGATGTACCTGTCCCAAATCAAACCGATGGAAATTCTTGCGGCTAGAGATATCTTCTCCATGCAGAATATGTCCTGCAAAGCTACTTTGCATTAAAACCTTTCATGACTAAGGTAACCATTTGGCAATGCATTTAGTCAGTTTTGGTTTAGTTTATAGAATAATTCTCACCATGTGGTCTTTCAATTTTGCAGAGTGCTTTAAAAAACTACACATATGATTATTTGCAAAGATACCGGGTAAGTTTAATACAACACATGCTTACTATGTCTAGCCTCAGAGAGCCTGAAGATAGTGGCTTGGATGACCGCACTATTGATATGACAATACATGACGTGCCACCACGACAAACCCCTGCATCCGATACAATGGAATCACAACGGGCTGAGGGGGTCATATCAGCAGAAGATGAAAGAGCCGAGGATGAGAAAAGGTCAAATGAGAATATGGAAGGTGCTAGTGTACAACCAGAGGAGACAATGAAAGAGCCAAGTCAGCCAGTGGAGGAGCCAAAAGAGCCTATGGATGAAACCCAAGATGAGGAAAGCAGGCCTATAGATGAGCAAAAGGATATGGATGAGGAAAGCAGGCCTAGGGATGAGCAAACTGATATGGATGAGGCAAGGATGTATGTTGATGTATATCTGATACATTTCCATCGTTTGCTATCACCTCTGGATGGGTAAACACATGCTGAACAAGAACTTCCTTTACAGATCTTTTGCCGATTTCAACTTTGAAATCCAACACTCTGGCCTTCCATGCTGAGCGGTAAACGTTGATACCACTAGACCTCTTGGGTCTTCTTGGTTGCATGAGGACCCATGAACCTTTGTTTATCCTTTGTCCAACCCATTGGTTCTCTGCACTTATTGAAGTTGATATTGTAATTGAGGATATGCTACTACTTGGCCTTCTAGGCAAAGTGCAGTTGTTGGTTGTTGGTGTGAGAGACAGTAAACACCTGGAGCTTCTTGGGCGAGAAAACGTGGAAGCCATAGCTCTCATAGAAAAGCTTTAGTGGAGGGAGATTCACTTTGAAAGCATTTTGATGGAGGGAAAGTGTTTTAGAATTCCAATATCTTGTGCGGGCTTAATGGTCACCCTCCAGTACGTTAATGACCATAAGAGAATATCAGAAGTGGGACCACTGGCAAGCACCTAACAGCTCGGTAAAAGGAAGGAAATTACAATGCCACAATCCTAGATTCGTGAAAGTTTTATGCTATTTTCCTATTTTTTGAGTCTTTCCACGTACTTTCCTACGTAACGTAGCCTTCGTGCTCATTGGACGCGCTCTATTTTTCTCTCTCTTCATATGGCCCTCCAAATGACCTCCAAAATTTCCTAATGATCATTAATTTTTATTTTTTGGCAAGAGACGGTATCAGTTGAAATCACTAGCATAGCCAGTTTAGTAGGGTAGCAAGACTCCCTTTTTTTAATATGGAATCCCATTTTCTTGAATCATAGCTCGGAAGCTATGCCAAAGTTGAAAAATACCAGCCATATACTTACCTTCACAATGCCAAGATATCCACAAGTCTTTATCAACTTTTAAAGAATCGACAGTATCTGGCCCTTAACTGAGTAAGATACCTTACTTGTTTATCAACCAGAGGTACTAGATGCAGTGAATAACACCCCAAACATTTGTTTTATATGAAATTACAAGTGCCAAGCTGTACTTAAGCCCAGTAATTTATCACGCCAATCTAACACAAATTGTTTTTAATACATAACTTCCAACCCTACACGTCATGAAATATGTCATATTGCTTTAAAAAGAGTGTAAATTAACGTCCTACAATGGTTAAGAACAGAGCCCCAATCAATCAGTATGCGCATAAACGCCAGTATTACAACCAGTAGCGCACAACTTGCAGAGCCATATACAATCAGTAGCTACAAACCTGCAACTGCTCGAGAAAGAGCCAGTACAACACCCAATAGCAACAAAACGTCCGAGCATGCGTTTGACAGTAACTCAGCCCCATTCTATGCATACGAGGCCTTAAGGCACATGTTAATCATGCCCCGGCCCAGTAGGTTGAAAAAAAACCAGTTAACCGTGTTTATATCAACAGCCTCGCAATTGAAGCCAACCATGCCAAAATCCATAACCAGGTACCTTACTACAAACACCCATAACCAAAAACCCATACTCAGGTACCTTACCAAGAAACACAGGTAAGGTCCTAAAGCGGCAGAAAAAAACCAATATGGCCATTTGTAGAGCTAACACCATTCCCAAAGCTATTTATCCGCTTTGGTACATTCAACAAGATAAAAAACAGTTGCTTTTTATGCACAAACAGTCCCAAGGCCAACAATTATGCCCATGTTATGATTATGCAGCGGTTTTTCTCAGAACCGACACCTAAATTACATGCAGATGCTTCAAAAAGCTTCATTATTTTGCTCCAATGGTAGGCAAAAAAATTTGTCTTTCTAAGTCTAAGACATATACACAATGTAGACGCCATCTTTCTTATCATGCAAGGTACTGCAACAACATTAAAACAAAAAAATCGAAGCTTTGTAGTAAGGTACCTGTGTTTCTTGAGCTGCAAGCTCCATTTTATCAAGATCAGATAGCAGCAAAAACAATGAGCAGAAAAAAGACCTACTCCAGGGCTAAGTGAGGGCCAGAGTATGCCCTCACCTCTGTATATATAGGATGTCTTGCACGCTCCCAGAGCCATCAGCTTTGAATGCAATCGGCCGGCCTCAATCTACGCGAGCCTGTAGGCGCCATAGCCTGGGGAAGGTGATCGAGAGTGCACAGGGTCCGCCTACCCCATGTAATGATATTACTTCACGCTTCGGTTTAAGCGGGGACCAAGTCCAAAGTTGTCTTTATTATGCAACCAAGGGGGGGGATTTTGTTCTTTTGGGAAGTTTTTCTTTAAAAAACCACTTATGACTAGTATACTAGTGTGTGTGTGTGTGTGTGTGTGTGTGTGTGTGTGTGTGTGTGTGTGTGTGTGTGTGTGTACTCGCCCTGTCCCAGGCTCCATACACAATGGGTCGATAGTATGCTCATTGTGCATGGAGCTACTACCTAATTAGAGAGATGAGGTTAGAACGGCTGAGTTGCAAGCCAAGCGAGTCATTCCGAGAAATAGTCTTGATGATTTTGTTTATTAAGTCACTCCTCTTGAACCCATTAAACCAAAACTTCTGAATAATAAGCTTGATGTCTTCCCATGCTAAGAAGCAGTTAGAGGAAGAATATAAGATTAAGTAGAGGAGGCTGATGCATGTATTAAGAGCATCTTTACGAGGTCGGTTACTATTCTTTTTTATGAATTCTATGGGAGGGATATTCAATAGGTCTCTTTTTCAAGTGAAACGGTAGTCATAGCCACCATTACAAGGGTTATGAAGTATAACTATAAAGTTAAGGAATTGTGCAGAGGTAGAAAAGAAGCCAAAGGTTGTAGAAAAACATTGACCATAAGTCGGCTCAATCTTGAGGCAGTCATGGTAAATAAGATTAATTTCCTTTGAAAAAGATTTATCCATGAGGCTTGATGTTGTCCATATATCTGTACGTATGTTTAAATAGGAAAGTTTATGAGAGCCGTTTTTATCTTCTATGGTTCTGAGAAACCATTTATATTCGAAGAAGGCTTCATATGGATTACACATAAGGGGTGACCAAGAAAATCCCATAGGGATGCTTAAGCTCTGGTTAAAGCATTGGCCTCCGAAGAGTATACTACAGTTATCAAGTATCCAGGTAATGTTATTTAATAGTTTCTCCTCATTAAAGTGGCAGGGGTGAGATGAGGGGGTTTTTTAATCCATCTCGGTTTACTAGTGAGGGAAATGTAGAAGAAACCTTTCTGCCTAGCATGCTTAAATGTTATCCCAATCATTATTTGTAATAGAATATTCTTTAGCCCTATCTTTCCATTCAAAGTTGTATTTTCGTAGCATTGAGTGATGTCTACTGTGAAGAAATGGAATATTTACTTGGGGAAGTTAAGAGTGACCTCAGTAGAGTTTTTGACTAACCAAAAGGGGTTAAAGTGTATTTGAAGGAAGTTTAAACAGAACTTTTGTTTAGTTGCGCAAACAGATTCAAACTCTGAAAGTACAAGGTCAAGGCAAAGGGTGGTATCTTTAGTAATGTCAGTAAATATCCCATTCGAAGCATCGATATCCATCTGGATTTATGCTTATCATGTTTATATGTGGGAAAAAGCACGAGATTCCTGATAGTCTTAAGAGAATAACTAAGATTTGAAAGATTCTTAGAGATCTTATCAATAACCATGCTAGGAGAAAGGTTTACCAGTGTGAATTCCTTCCCAGATAATCAAGAGTGAGCCACTTTCCCCAAGCCAAGTTTTTGCACATAAGAGCAGGATAGTTGGAGCTTTTATCTAGCCCTACTATAAATCAATTCTATGAAAGTTTTTGGAATTCAACTCCGAGGTGTGGTGTGATCTAGGTACTCTCAGTGGACAACCATTTGCATGGTATGAAAGATATTTTTTGAAGAAAACATTGTTCAACTAACTTAGTCAAGTCTAGTAGGATTGTCTTCTCCAGTCGGAGAGTACTGACAAGGTTAGTTAAGTAAAGCTGATAAAGCAAGATATGGGTTTTTTGGAAAATTAGGGATGTGATTCAGCGCTTTAGGCAAGATTTTTTGGACTGTGGTATCATTAATTAAATTAAGATCACAAGTGCAGACGTGATTGCCATAATTAACAAAATCCTTACAAAAAGTGCCATATTTATCACAAGCACATTCCACGACACTCTTGTGACGTAAAAAATCATTACTGTAGACAAGACTCTTGATAGGTTGTTGATACCTCCAGTCAATAATCACATTATCAAGTATATCATGATTGCCAAAAAATAAGTCAAAGCACTCACAGAATACTGTTTTGGGGTGAATCCAATCCAAAAGTTCATTTTGGAACAGACAGTGTAAATAGATAAACTCCTTGGTGGAGCCCTTCTTTGTAGATGCATCCTTCCACAAGGGCCAAAAGAAACCTGCAGAGTATCGATGATCATAAGTCAAGGAGGTGCCGGATTGGAGTATTTCTTCCTCTTCCCCTAATAAAGCTACAAGACTTTCCTCTATTATAATTGGAGGAAGAACAAGGGGTCAAAAAAGATTTGAACGAGTCATTGGGTGTGGTTAAAGAGTTTGGTCTTTCCAACAAAGGGAATTATCATCTTCAATACAATGCTTAAGTAAACTAATGATGACTTTGACACCTTTGTAGTTGGCATAAGTGGTCAGCTATGTTTGTGGTTTATTGGATTTGAGTTCTTTAAGGATATCCAACATTAGCCCACAAAAAATATTAAAAGCAATTTGAGCAGTCACTAGCTGTTTGGCTTGGGCTCCCAACCAAGAGCAAATAAGGGATAAATGAAAGTGCACCGGTGTCCCGGGAAAGAGTTGGTCAAGATAGTTGAAGATATACCAGATAGCATGGTCGAACCACATGATGCTTGATTCACAAGAAGCTTTGGGGTCAAGAAATTTGCAGGCACATTTTAGATACGACTGAGATACAATCCAAATTGATTTAGTGTATAATTTGGGATTTCTCTTAGCACACTCCATGTTCCCTTTTTTATGAATGTACAATCCTGCATTAGAGGTGTGGGATGGGTGTCTCACCTCACTCCTATCTTATTGCAGACATAGCGAGAACCACGATTAAATTGTCAATCCATGGGACAAAGCTGACTCGACTAGTGCATAGAGGCTACAAGAGGTTGTCAATCTCTTGAAAAACAACAAACAACTTGTATCTAACTCAAGCTACACTCAAATGACTGAAATCACCAAAAGCCAATCGCTCATCGGCAAACAAATCACATCCATTACAGCATCAAATGACATCCAAACGTAACGAAACTTCTAGGACATGCTTATAAGAACTAAGCACACATGCTTATGGTCTCAAATCCCACTTTAGGTCAAGTGCAAAAATCACGATTATCAATAGAAGTGGATTTTTGACCTGGTCGTTTTCAACCCAGAATGCATCTAAAGACTTAGCAATGATGCCCCAATACCCCACCTATGCTTACTTTTTTATTTTGAAGTGTAAAATCCTACTTATGATGAAATTAGGCCGCGGGTCAGCGACGCCAAAAGCTACGAAATACCAAGAAATGCTTACATCAATGCGTAGAGTTGTTACTTGCGGTTGCAACGCAACAGACGCAACTGCAATGTGACAATCGGGGAAGGAGTAGGAAGCGCGAGAAGGAGAGAGGTGAGCGTTGTTAGCTCACACTGTGTATTTCATTATCCAAAACTTTAAAAATAACTTACAAAAATTGTCTTTTATACTTTAGCCAAGGTTTTTGGTGGTCAAAACTAAAAATATGGGGGCTCTAACGAAAGATAGGTAAAGACAGGTTGATACAATCTGGAAGCTTGTATCCCCGGCTCATCAATTACAAAGTTTATCTGAAAAATAAGAGTTACAATATTCCTGATTCATCAAAATAATAAATGTTTTTACAATGAGAGCTCCAAAAATGGTATCCGAGTTAGCTTGTTGCTAACAATCCCCCCTCCTCGCATGTGTCGTCCCTTGACACAACTTTATGGACTCAAATAAACTTCCGGTTGACAGCTGGTGAGACGGTCTTCAAGTGCATGCAAAGCTTTCTCATATCTTTTCTTTCTTTCTTTGTTTGGTACGTGCAAAAATTGCATGGTGACTCTGTCCTTGAGCTTGATGGCTGAGTAGCCTACGAATTTGAAACTTAGGTTGCTAATCACTGGCCCAAAAATCTTCGTGCGCCAGGTGGAAAATTCTGTGTAGAACGCTTCCTCAAACGCCAACATATTATGAGATGGCAACAACATGCAAAGGGCATAGAAGCCATAGAGGACTTCTTTGGAAGGTTGTCCGCTGAGGTCGTAGCATAAACCCTTATTGCCCTCGAGGAAGGACACCCACGGTGCTCCTGCTTGATCTGGTTCATGAAAGGATTCAATGCATGTGAGCAGCATTCGGCAAATTTTGTAGAGCATAGCACATGAGAGATCAGGGAGACTTTTGAAGAATACCATGGCACCCGTTAGGGTTTTCACCAGGTATTCCTCTGTCGGCATCCCCTTCTCTGGAGCTGGCAACTTGGATAATTCAACCATGTAGGCCGCTTCTTTGTCATTGCCTCGTGTGCTTGCCACGTCCTTACTCTTGGTACAGGACTTGCCGCTTTTTGTGGTTCTGGCTCTTTTGCTTTGCCTTGCTCGGAAGTAGTTTCTGCCTGTTGTTCATCTCCTACTGCCTCTTGTGATGCAGGCTTCTTTTCCTTGGTTTTCTCTCCCTCAGTTGGTCTAATTGTTGGTGAAGGTGGAGGTCTTGGCATGGGGTGGTCTTCTTGTTTCGTAGTAGGTGAGGTCGGTTTAGGAGACATCTCTTCTTGATTTTACTGTGTCTCTCCTTGTGATGTTGCCTCTTCTGCTTGTCTCTGCCACTCCGCCGCATCTTCCCTTGCTTTTCTTTTTGCTTCTTGAGTTTCTTTCTACTCCAAGGCTTCCGCTTCTTAGTACATGCGTTCAAGAGAATCCTTGGGATCTTTTGGTTCCTTCGTGGGGCAGGAATCTTGGTTCGGGGACCTTTCATATCCATTGGAACCCACCGTGCTGGGTCCTCACGTGCAGCTTGGTGGCTTCATTCATAGGTCTCTTTTTCTCATTCAAACCTCTCTTTCTTTTGTTGAGGTTCTTCCTGATGTGCAGCCACTGCCTTCTTCTTCATCTCTTCTTGTCTGTCTTTCTTCTCTTCATTGTCTGAGCTTTCACTGCTATGTGCTTCATGAGAGCTTTCTTCAGACTCCTCATCAGATTTGTAAATTCTTTTTGTCGACCTTGTGGTTCTTGGAGATGTTTGTGTTGACACTATCCATGTGTTTTGATCTGGGGTAGGTGGAAAATTATCTGCCATGTTGATAGCATGTTGGTGGCAAATTGTCTGCCATGTTGATAGCATGGTATGCTATTCTTGTGAGTACCTCAAGTGCTCCCAAATAGGTTATCTTGCCCTCTTTCTTGGTACCCTTCAACGTGGATGGCACATATTGTGTGTGATCAATGGGTTACCTGGTTGTCGACTTTAACACTTGTGTAAATGTAGTCGCAACTGCATGATTGGGTGTTGTGTACCTTGGCGGTCTCTTTGCTAGAAAAAGGAAGTGTTGGTGATATAATCATGCTCCACTTGCTTCTAGATAAGATCAGCAAAGGTAGCCGCAGCGGTTTCCTTGGTGAAGGTACCTGCTGTCTTTTTGTCTCTAGCTCTTATCGGCATCCCCCCTGTCGGCAACTTGAGAGATTCCGCCACTATTTCTTTCATAATTACCACCTCTACTTCTGTCCTTTCTAGTCAGTGATCTGGGGTGTTCCATCTTCCTTGATTGTATCCAAAAGCTCATAGGCTTTCTGGAAGTCTACACCACATGGCTCTTGGTCGTAGAACTCTCTGAGTCCAAGCCTTCTGTTAGCTTCTTTTTTTTCGGGCTTTGCTGCGACATCATAGACCTCTTTTGGCAAAAGTTGTAGTTCTACCTGATGTCCTTCTTCACTTTTAAGTCTACCTGTAAAAACCGTTGTGTTGTTCTCCTCAAGTTGTTCTTTCAACAAATAGGTTGCTTTGGTTGTTTTTATTGAACTAGGGTCCAGTTGGTATGGTGGCAGCTCTTGCAACTTCTCTTTTTGGGATACCGCTTCTTGGCCTTCTCCGCAGCTTACATTGCTCCTGTTCAGTGCATAGAGTGCCAAAGTTATAAAATTTGGTTAAATTCGCTCTGAAATGTCCTTCAGTCTGAATTGCTGACAAATTGAGTCCAATTTGCTTCAAATCAATTTTTGAACATGCATAGATGCATAAAAACATGTAAAGATCAAAATTATGAAGTCCAAGTAAAATTTTGCAACAAAAGTAAATAATCGTAATTATTTACAGCTGATGAATTTTTTCAACTTTTTGCAATCTTGGCATCATGGGCTTAAAATAAATATCAATTAGATACTCTAAGTGAAGTGTGGGCTCATTTGAGTGCACAGGGTGAAAATGGTGCCAAATTTAGGCTTTTGGTCTCTGATACAGTAGATATAAAGGAATTTTGAGATTTTGAGCTCCAAATTTGTTCAAACTTGGTTAGTGGGCTTAGGAAATCATGTACTTTGGTCCCCTGAGGGCAGAATTGTAAATTTCCTCCATCTTGGCAAAAAAAGTAAATAATCGTGACTATTATCTTTTTCATCAAAATGAACAATTTTTTTGTGCAACTTGGTTCTAGGCATAATGTTGACCCTGTGTATGTGATATGAGGTGATTTGGATCAAAAAATGTGACTCAGAACTCAGAAATTGTTTTGAAAGGACTTCTTTGAGTTTTTTGACAATTTTCCAAGTTATCATTAATCATTTTGGCTCATACTTGAAATGTGGCATGTAATAGGTGTGCACAAGTGAGGTGAGGTGATGGTATCATTTTCAGGTCAAAAAATTGCAAAAGTATATAATCACGATTATTTACAGCAGTCAACATTTTTTTGCAAAACTTGAAAATCTTGACCTAAACATATTCTATACACCTAAAACAAGTCCGAAAATGAATTTGGTAAAGTTTCGCCTTTCTGGCATCACTTCGTGCTTTGTTGACTCAAAAATCATCGATTTCTGTGACTACATGGCCTGTGGAGTTGATTAGTCACTTTTGAGGCTATGGACTTGTCCGCTACTACATCATCTTGAAGCAAGTCATCCAATTTTGGTTCATTTGGAGTCAATTTGACTTCACTTGTCAAATTTGACGCTTTGTAACCTTCGAGATGTTTTCTGCTTTTCGAGGGCTTAACTTTATTGATTTTATGAAACCAACCATATACATTGTGTATAGACCCGGTCTATAAGCTATCTGTGGAGTTAGAATCCAATTATGACACCTCCCAAAAACCTAGCTTTTCTACTTGGGACCCCCCTCGACCTTTGTCGAATGGTCAACTGTTGATATATAAGTGTTCAATCATCTAGGGGCATGCTACAGTTCAAGTCTCGTCTGATTTGGTTGAGCTGACAGGCCGCTATGGTCAATTTATGGTCGTAGTTTTTCGTGCACTGCTCGGATTCTAGGGTTTTTTCCAGGGGTTTAGACTAGCTACCGACCATACAGAATGGATCATTGATAAGTATAGAACTTACCCCTCATGTCTCGTGTGAGATGGCGTTGAAAACAGGCGACTGTGGACTCCAGAAAATGCGCGCGAAGAAGGTCGGAAATCTCTCTCTCCAAAGCCGATAAGTGGAAATGAGGTGATTTTATCCTAACTTGGGTATCTATACTCGGACTTCCCGAACCATTTTTCTCCCAAATTCCCTGTTAGTCCTACTATGCCGTGAAATCTATGTTAGAGTCAAAAATTTCCCCAATCGGATTCCTGTAGTTCATTCTGCAAGAATTTTGCAAAAGTAGGTATGGCCGCCTAGTTTAGGCTTCCCGCATCTGTCTGCCGATTTGATTGAAATTTTTTGTGTATGTCCACCTTGTCCTTTTGATCATCAGCGCGTCTTTAGTTTTTCCATCTGAGCTCATTTGTTATTTATTATTTATTTTTGACATGTTTATTGAAAAAAATCAATGAAAATAACAAAATGCACTAAAAAAGCAAAGTGGAAATCCAGTAATTTAAAAAATCCATTGAAAAACACATCTTTATTATCTTTTGTTGGATTTCTCCATTTTTAAGTCTCAATATCAAGAAAAATGATGAAAAATAACCAAAAATGACTATTTTTTGATAGTATATACACTATTTACACTCATCGGGGAGATATTATCAGTTAAATTTCCCCTGTTGATGATTTATAAGGGCATTATTAGGTAATTTTGCAAAAAATCACACGTTAACATTAAACTTTTTCCTCTCTCTTCAAACACTGCCCTTAATTACTTAGTTCCCTTCCACCCCTCCTAGATGGCGTACTCTGGGATGACTGTGTGCATGGTTGAACAATCGTGTCTATGCATAGCCTTGGTTGGCTCTACCAAGATTTGAAGATCAATGCAGTTCAAACCATTATGATGTGCAAGAGTTGGATCTTGAGTAATTAACTCAAGGGTTTCTGATGTCGACGCTTTCTGATGCTGTCTTCCAAAGAGCAAATCTTCTAGCTTGTGTGCTCTTTTCTTGATTGTACCGTCAGGATGCTTTAGCACGTTGATTTCCCGAGCTGTTGGTATCACTTGTGACTGTTGTCAAGCTTTTATACGCCATTGATATCTTGGTTTGTCTTGGTCAGAATGGTTGTTGGAATTAGGGTTGCAGAGAAACGCACACAGCTTGGAGAAGACGAAGGAAGCTCAAGGCACACAATAGAGAGAGTGTTACTTAGTGTGAAATGGAAAGATAGATAGCCCTAGAGTGATGGGCGTATATACAATGCTCGGGGGAAAAAACCTCCTAAAGAGGGGAAAAATGCCCTGACGGTCCTAGTGTGTTCACACACATCATTACCCAAGGGCGGCAATGATCCCCCCTTGGAATAAAACAAGCCAAGATTTAAAGTGCCACTAAGGTAGCGAAAAATCCTCTTGACAGCTTGCCAATGCTTAGACCCTGGGCTATGCATAAATCTGCTAACCTATGAGACTGCAAATTGAATATCTGGCCGCGTGTTGCATACATAAATGAGGCATCCAATAGCAGTTTGGTAAAGAGTGACATCTGTAGGATCACCAGCATCATGTAGACTCAATTTCAAACCTGTTTCCATGGGAGTGGCAATAGGTTTGCAATCCTCAAGTCCAAACTTACATAGCAATGTCTCTATGTAACTTTTCTAACACAAGCCAATACCACCATCACACTACTTAAACTGTATACCCAAGTAGTGATGCAACAGCCCCAAATATTTCATCTTGAAAGTAGCATTCAAATCAGCCTTAAATTCAGCAATATGTCTCTCATTTGGTTCAGTGATCAGCAAATCATCTACATAAAGAACCACAATGAGAAGTACATCACCCTCACGCTTTACATACAATGTGCTTTCTGTTGGACTGTTATGAAAGCCTTGTTTAACCAAATGAGTGTCAGTTTTCTCATACCAAGCACGAGGAGATTTCTTCAACCCATACAAAGCCTTGTTACATTTGCACACTTTGTCCTCTTGTCCTTTCTTGATAAAACCGCAAGGCTGCGTTACATAAATTTCCTCAAATATGTCACCATTCAAGAAAACAGTAACAATGTCTGATTGATGTACAGAAAACTCACAGTAGTCATACGACAAGTGAGAGCGAAAGTCTCTTCATAATCTATGCCTTTTTGTTATGCATAACCCTTTGCAACAAGTCGAGCCTTATGGCGATTGATCTCACCATCCTGCTTGCATTTCAACTTGTAAACCCACTTTGTACCAATGGCCTTTTTGCCATGAGGCAAATCACATGAAGTCCATGTGTCATTTTCTATAAGTGCATCATATTCTGATTGCATGGCAGCCATCCAATTTTCTGAATTTTGTGCTTCATCAAAGGACAAAGGTTCCTCAACATCATGTAAGCTAGACACAACCAAACCATAACAATTTGATGCATAAGATGCATAGTGAGAGCCTGATCGAGTACGACTAGACAAAGGTGAATCCAATTTACTGTCACGCAAAGTGTGCACCAACCATTTTGGCATACCTCTAGCCTGCTCATTTTCAACCCTTTCCTCATCAAGTACATCATTTACATCTGCATCAGTAATAAGTTGGCATATAACATTTTTGGAAACCCCCATAGGCTGTACATTTGCCTCATTGGAATTTACAATCGAACTTCCACCACTGAAAAGAGGCAACAAAGTGTCATAAATGTTCTGTGAGCTTACATTATTGTCTCTAGTACATGACAGCAAGGACTGAACAGAATCTTCCACAAACACTACATCCCGTGAGACCAAAATACGCTTTGTTTGCGGATGATACAACCTTTAACCTTTTCTTTCAGCACTATAACCAACAAAAATTCATTTGACAGCCTTATCATCCAATTTTCTGTGCTACACTTGTGGCACTAAACCATAAGTCAAACAGCCAAAAACATGCATGTGCTCAATAGATGGCTTTGTAGCATGCCACGCTTCATATGGAGTCATAGACTGCAACTCTTTCGTAGGACACCTGTTGAGTACATAAGTGGCACACATGACAGCCTTGAGCCAAAACGAATGTGGTAAAGCTTGACTCTTGACCATACATCTTGCCATTTTAGTAAGAGATCTGTTTTTCCTCTCAGCAACACCATTTTGTTGAGGCGTATACGGCACTGTACATTGATGTTTTATCCCACGACTAGCCAGAAATGCATTAAATTCATGAGAGATATACTCCCCCCTCGATCGGAACAGAGGGTGGCCATAGTACATTTCGGTACATTTTCAGCCATAGCCAGAAATTGTTTGAAGCACATAAAAACTTCGCAGAAATACCCATGTATTCCTGGAGTAATCATCAATGAAAGTCACGAAGTAAGGTCATTTCCCAAGAACGGAGTTTGCATGGGTCCACAAACGTCACTGTGCACGAGATGCAACCTACACGTGGCCCTAACTGAACCATCCTTTGGAAACTTAGAACGCTGCATTTTACCCAAAATACAGCCTTCACAAACATGTTTGACAGGTGCTTCAAGAGGCGACAAAGAAGCAACCATATCAGATTTCTGCAAACACAGCAAACTGGCAAAATTCAGATGACCAAAACGTGCATGCCAAAGTTTTGCATCTAAAATAGCCCTTGAATCTACAACTGCATTTGCAAAATTTTGTCCACACTTGTCATACAAAGTGAGCTTATACAACACACGGCACAAAAGCTCAGATGGAACAATTTCATCACCAAAATTGAGATCATGAACTATACATCTGTCATCCAAAAATTTGACTACAAGTCCAACTCTAGCAAGTGCAGATATACAGACAAAAGATTCTTCTTGATCCCAGGTACATAAAGTGCATCGACAAGTGTGAAAATAACTTCCGTTTGCAACAGTAAGCACAATCTTTCCAACTCCTTGAACTGGATAAGAGGCATTGTTGGCACAAGTGACTGAATTCCCATGAGGGACAAACTCGAGAGAGGTGAACAATTCACAATGTGAGGTAATGTGCTTTGTTGCACCACTGTCAAAATACCACACATGTGAATCTATAGCAATTGACAAGCATGCATCATGGACAGCAGGATTGTAAGTGCGCTCTACACTAAAACCCCATTCTGCATCAACATCAGCATCACGGACTCCTTTTATAGAAGACTCAACAATGGCTGCATTTGTAGTGGAACCAGCATTTGCAGTGGAACCACCCTCTTTCTTCTTAGTGGAAGCGGAGGTCGAAATGAGCCCGAATCAGAAATTTGAGCAGACTGTGCTCTACTAGCTCTCCCAAAATATTAGTCGACCAACGAATGCTTGCCAAACCTCACTAAAATCGGAGAAAGTGATGTTGGAGCTGCTGCCGACTAAGCTCGGGAGGATGCAACCTGCTCTAATACCAATTGTTGGAATTAGGGTTGTAGAGAAACACACACAGCTTGGAGAAGACGAAGGAAGTTCAAGGCACACAATAGAGAGAGTGTTACTTAGTGTGCAATGGAAAGATAGATAGCCCTAGAGTGATGGTCGTATATACAATGCTCGGAGGAAAAAATCTCCTAAAGAGGGAAAAAATGCCCCGGCGGTCCTAGTATGTTCACACACATCACTACCACATGTATATGGCAACAATGGTGTGGTGGAGTCTTTTGAGACTTAACTCTCCATTGCTTGATTGGTTGGACGGTTTGCGGAGAAGATAAGTGCTCCTTTTTCTTCCAAATCCATTTTGTGTTAGGTTGCTTGCTCGAAGATACTCCTCTTTGTGTTTTGAACCTTGGAACCATCTTCGGTATAGTAGATGATGCTTTGGGCACCAAAATTCGAATCAGCTTTTCCTTAAGCTGTGCTTTTGGTACCTGTGCGCTCCTTGCCGCATTGTCGAAGCAAGGGCCTTGCCTAACACTGTGTGCGAGCCATAGATGGCTCCAAGCACACAACTAGCTTAACTAGTAAGCTCAAAAGAGGGAAATGGTGTGTCACTCACCGCTCTATGCTCCTGCTGTGGAGGATTCCTCGCCGCAAAGAAGAAGGAGACGCCGCTACGTCGCGCTCAACCACTTCACCGTCGTCGTGCCGCCGCAATGCTCGATCGCTCCCTCTCTCTCTCTCTCTCTCTCTCTCTCTCTCTCTCTCTCTCTCTCTCTCTCTCTCTCTCTCTCTCTCACACACACACACACACACACACACACACACACACACACATACACACACACACACAAGGAGGTGAAGAAGAAGAAGATGGAGATGGAGATGGAGCAAGAGCACTCTTCTATTGCACAAATGAGAGAATGAATGAATTTTAGGTTTAGTTGGCTTTTATATGAGCTCACCCCATTCACACTTGGGCGCCCATGCTTAGCCAACTAATCCCTGGAATGTCTCAGTTAGAGTGCGCCTCTCATCGGCGATCACTCTTACCCTTTTCCTATCGGTCCGACAAGCCCGGTACCTGACTCTACCAAATACATAATACACGTCCGTCGTAGGTGATGGGGTGTCCGTGAGCCGTTAGGGGTAACATGCCCCCCTTCCTTATGTAGATTCCGTCCTCGGAAGCTATTGAGTTGAAGCTCGCTCGTCGAGGTGGAAGAGCATTGGAGATGAATGTCCTTAGCCTTCTTCAGTCACTGCAAAATCAAACAACATTGGCACAGTAATTGCATTCTCATAAGTGATTAAAAAGCATATGCAGTTTTAGAAAGACAAATTGATTGGTAAAAGAATTTCAAACAATTTGTCAGCAATGAACATTAAATTGCAATGTAATCAAATGCATAAACAGATGTAAAGGTAAAAAATTAAACAAGTCTGGGGTCGCTAATTTGACGGTCGAAAGGCACTAGAGATCGAATATTAATACCATGGGTAAGCTTCTTAATTTTCTGTGGTCCATTAAGTTGTTTAATCGCGAGAGCCAAGTATTCATGTTCGAGGGCTGACTAGAGGCTATATCTAGAAGACCTTGTAGTTAAGCTACCATAAAAGGAATTTCTCATGAAATCATCGCCTGACTGATTACTTTTTCTTTGACCCCCCAAATTCTTTTCACAGTGATTCAATTTTGATGTGTGTGCTTATTTTGTATGCCTTGGGTTTTTTGCTTTTCAAGAAAAAGCGCCCATACTGGGAACCTCTAGGGCTCTAGTACCATAGGCGATACATGTGAGTGAAGTACCCAATCAAGCTGAGATTTCTCTTCCAACTTAAGATTTTACAATGTGGCACTTTGATTTTTTGTTTGTTCATTTTCATCATTTTAATTTTGTAACTTTGGGGGGTCATATAACACTGATACACCTCCCCAGGCTCATCACACTAGTAAACTCCCTTTATAATACTTAAGCTAAAGGTCAATAGGGTCAAGCCCACTAGAAAGCCCTAGTACATTTCACACAATGCTGCCTAAATCGGATTAAGAACCTAAGTAACCATTAATTATTAGGAAGGAATTCCCCATGGTATTAAGAGAAGATCTCTAACACCTAACTTGGTTAAACTAGCTTAGTCGGACTGCTTGATTTTTAAACCTAGACAAGTGATTATGACAAAAAATTACATTGAATTATATGTTTGTTACTAAGCAAATGTGTTGGATATTATGCTACCAATCACAATCAAAGCAGACAATCATAGATGCAAAAAAGATAAGGGACAATGCTAATGGACAAGAAACACCTGTTTGTGTGGATAGTGGCGCTTGATCTAAAGTGTGAACGAGAGAAAGGTTCCATGAAGGTCCAAATCCTATCAATAGCAACACGCTCCTATACACACTAGGAAACAAAAGGAATACCTCCAGGAGGCACATTAGTCGGAAAAGGTACCAACACTTATTGAACACAACAAAAAACATAAGGAACCCTAACCTAATTAGTTGCACTCCACCTAGTGAGTCAAGTGAATAGGATATTGTAGAGGTTGGGGGGAAACCCTAAGGCTAAACCCCTATCCTCGTCGTCGAGATAAACAAAGTCATCATCCATGAGACCATATGCGCCATCCGTGTAGTCCTGTAAATTTTCTTCTTCATCATAGGTGCCCATGTTTACTAAGAATGTCACTAGACGCCTATAGTCATCTTGGTCAAAAGGGTAGGCTTGTGCAATGGGAGAAACGCTCTCTACTAAGTATGGATCAGACGTGGTCAAGAGACGTACCAGCCATTCTAACTCCTCAAAATTCCTCTGACATGCTAGCGTACCTATCAAATCCCATTCACGTGCAAGCACTGGAAAGACCATGTGAAATATTTGTGAAAAGTAACGAGGGTACCTCTCACCCAAGGCAGGAGTGGATGACTCTAGCGTACTAGCCATATCTGTAGACGCAAATAGATGATGGTTAGAGTGCAAATATTACAAGGGTCGTGTTCTTGTGCATAATTTGTTTTTATGATTTTGTGTTATGGCTCTTGCTCTTTTACTTTTTTATCTTGTTTTTGTGAGTATAAGGCTTTATATATACATTCCCTAAGATTGGAGATTAAGGGGTCAGGGGGAAAGGTTGAGAGGAAAGTGAGTGAGTGATGATTGTCAGCAAACACTCCCCCCTTCCTTGGGTAGATCATACCGTTTGAAATAAGCTCGTCACCCTTTGAAACCAATTATTCCAGTTGGTAGTAGGTGAGGATTTTTGCCAGTAGTTTTCTATTACCCTAGGTGCCTCTTCAAGTTGCAAGGGTGGTAAGGTACTCTCCCAGGATCGAACTTGAAGTGGTTCATCAGGTGATTCTTGAACACTGGGAGGTGTGGATTCTTTTGTAGCTTCATGAAGGTCCACTACTATAGATGGAGGTTGTGTAGAAGCTTTTACCTCTATGGATGTATTACATGAGGAGCTAGAAGCTTCATGGAACTCCCC
Source organism: Adiantum capillus-veneris (assembly GCF_014529385.1). Taxonomy (NCBI): domain Eukaryota; kingdom Viridiplantae; phylum Streptophyta; class Polypodiopsida; order Polypodiales; family Pteridaceae; genus Adiantum; species Adiantum capillus-veneris. The sequence goes on from NC_140944.1 coordinate 154,366,332, forward strand.
CCTTCCTGAGCTAGGTGGAATAAATTGGTTTTGCCTTGGAGCCCAAACTAGCTCTGGACTAGGTGTGTAGCATTCTCTGATCTTTCCCTTCCCACGGTTTTCCATTGTCTTTAGCGTTACACTGTTTGACTCATATGGGTTTGTTGTCGATAGGGAAGGACACATTTTACGTTTACGTACCCAAATTTGCTCATTTCCATCATAGTAGCCTTGGGTTTCTAATAGTCGTTTTGGAATCCATCGTGATTTGGTCTTGAATCTCCTAGAGCGCGCTCTTGGTTCTCCAGGGAAATTTTTTCTTGAAATGGATGGGAGGGTTGAGGTAGTTGGAAGTAAGGCCTTGGGGACCCATTGATATGTACTCTTAGGTCTTGCAGGTTGAGTACTTGCAATATTACTGCTTGCTGCAACTACAAGTGTTGAAGTGCTAGGTTCATGGGTAGCCGGCAAAGACGAGTTAACCACCTTGGCTTGTGAATGTTGGCTATCCTTCAACTTTGCTAGAGTTTGCAACGTAGGTGACTTTGCTTGAATGATAGGGGTAAGAGTCGGTGGTCGCGTCGTGACACTACCAATATCCCAATCAATAGTGCATTTGGTTGCCAACATCCACGTGCATCCCAGGTTTACGTTGCCTTCCATAGCTCCCGCGGGCATGACTAGAAACCTCTGCACTATGCTTCCATTGTCATAGACAACAGGGGTCTGAAGGACTCCAAGAATAGCAGTTTTCTTTTTATTATTGCCCTTGACTTGCATCGTACTCGGGGATAGGGTCGGTTTCCCTAATTGACACCAAACTCCATAGGATAACAAATTGTGTTTAGCTCCCGTATCTAATAAGGCATTGTATAGTACTTTCCCATAGGGGCTATTTAGCTCAATTGGGTATCGTAGAGGTCGCTCAGATTCTAATGAGTCGTCATCTATGTCCTCGAAAAATGCTTGCGTGATTCCCAGATTAGCCTCTCGTTGGCGTCTAAGACGTTGTTGTCGTTATCGAGCCTCAACTCTTGCTTGGATTTTTCTAAGCTCTACTTGTTCCTTGGCAGCCTTCTTTTGATGGATAGCTTGCAACTCTTTCTGGCTTAGAGGATCATAATATCTTTTGAATTTACTCCCATTAAGGAATCCAATGGTTTCAACTCCATCTAGAGTCTCCACACGAATGGTCCCTTGCGGGGTAATTTCACACACTCGATATGGTCCCTTACCAGCGTATTTCAATTTCTTCTTTTGATTACGTACCCCGTACATAAGAACTTTATCATTAACCTTGATGTCTTTATCCTTTAAATGGCTATCAAACCACTTCTTTCTCCTATCCTTCTCCACTAGAGCATTTCACACAGCTAATTGCCTCTCTTCATCTAGCCTTTCCAGGATATATAATCGCTCAACTAAGGGGTTACCATCCCAACCTTCTTGAGAAGCTTCTCGAAGACTAGGAATGACAAACTCCCATGGCATAACTGCTTCTTGGCCATACACCATCTTAAATAGTGTGAAATTAATAGCAACTTTATACGTAGTACGATAAGCCCATAAAGCTGATGTAAGCTTTAGGTCCCAATCAGTGCGATGAGCCTCAACTGTCTTTGTCAAAATGGAGATGAGAGTTTTGTTGGTACTCTCAGCTTGGCCATTTGCTTGGGGATAATAGGGTGTAGACTTGTGGTGAGATATCATGAAGTTTGATGTGAGTTCTTTTATTTCTTCATTTATAAAATGAGTTCCATTGTCACTCACAAGTTCAAAGGGGCATCCAAAACGTGTGATAATGTTCTCAAAGAGGAACTTAGCTGTTGTTTTTGCATCGGCCTTTCGTGTTGCTTTTGCTTCAGCCCATTTGGTTACATAGTCGATAGCCACAATGATATATCGTGATTGCGTGTTACGTACAGCCGGACTAATCGGTCCTACAAAGTCTAAGCCCCACTTTTCAAATGGTTGGGTTACCTTGATGGGATGTAGAGGCATCCTATCACTTCTTTGTGGCTTCTTGAAGCATTGGTATTCATCACATCCCTTTGCAAAAAGTGATGCATCCTTAAACAGAGTGGGCCACCAATAGCCTGACTGTAAGATATTTCGGGCAGTCAACTTTTTTGAAAAGTGACCACCAGCTACGCCCATGTGTGCCTCTTGTAGAATATATAAATACTCATCCTCGCGGGCACAGCCTCTAAGAACATCATCTTTTCCTCTCTTATAGAGAGTTCCCGCCAGTAAGCAATAGGGTTCTCATGCCTTGATTAATTTTCGAGCTATATCTTTCGCAGCTCTTTGGGTGGAAAACCATTAACTAAGAAGTTAACAATCTTTTCACTCCATTCAGGCATTGTCTCAACAATGAACAAAGGAGTATCAGGTAATTCATCATCAACCCTCGTAGGAGCTTCGCCATTAGGGATACAAGATAAATGATCCGCCATGACATGTTTCCTCCCAGGCCTCACAACAACGGTGAAGTCAAACTCAAGAAGAATTAACAACCATCATGTAATTCGACCTGTGGAACACGGCTTGTTTACCAAATATAGCAATGCTTGATGATCAACATAAAACACAAACTTGGTAGCAAGAAGGTAATAGCGAAATTTCTTTACTGCGTAAATCATAGCTAGACCTTCGCGCTCTGTAGTAGTGTAGTTCATCTCGGCATCATTTAATTGGCGACTTGCAAAGCTAATAGGGTAGTCCAATTTATGTTCTCCTGGTTGAGTTAGAACACACCCAATAGCAAAATTTGATGCATCAATATGCACATGAAAAGGTACATTCCAATCAGGTGTTCGCAGGATTGGAGCACTTGTTAGGGCCTTCTTTAATAACTCATAAGATTGATGACATTCTTCCGTCCAGTGAAACTCGATAAGAAGCTTGTACAATGGATGCGCTATCTCGGAAAAGTTTAAAATAAACCTTCGATAATAACCAACATGGCCCATAAATCTTTGAACTCCTTTATAGTTAGTAGGTGGTGGCAAATCGGCAATGGCTTTAATCTTACTCTCATCTGTGGATATCCCGTTCTTGGACACTATATGCCCTAGAATGACTCCATGCTTAACCCAAAATTGGCATTTGAAAGGGTTCAATGAGATGCGATAAAATCTGCACCTTTCAAATATTTTTCGTAGATATAACAAATGCTTCTCCCAAGAAGAATAAACACAAAGGTCGTCTAGGAAAGCTTCACAAAACTTCCTTAGAAATTCTTTAAACGCAGTGTTTATTAATCGTTGGAATGTAGCCGGGGCATTTGTTAAGCCAAAAGCCATAACACGAAATGCAAACACTCCAAACTCTGTGATAAAAGCAGTTTTAGCTTGGTCCTCTAATGCAATTGTGATTTGATTGTAACCAGAGTACCCATCTAAAAAGCTATAAGCTTCCTTGCCCGCAACTCTTTCAAGCACATGTTCTGAATATGGCAAGGGATAATGATCTCTCCTAGTGGTTGCATTAACTTTCTTGAGGTCCATGCACACTCTTAGTTTCCCATTCTTTTTTGGCACAATGACTATTGGAGAAACCCATTCTGAGTGCTCAATAGGGTATATGAATCCACATTGGATAAGTTTTTCAATCTCCTCTTGTACAATTTTGGCGTACTTAGGATTCATTGGATAGGGTCGTTGTTGGGCGGGTTTAGCAGTGTTGATCATGGGAATTGTATGTTTCACCACAGAAGGTGGAACCCCCTTCATGTCATGATATGTCCAAGCAAAGATATCCTTGTATTCCTTGAGGAGCTCCTTAAGTACAGCCTCTTCAGTTTCGGTAAGGTCTTGAGCAATAAAGACTGGTTTAGACTCCTCACCTGGTTCTGCTAATTCTATCTCTTTAACTACCACTGGACCATCATAGACTCCACTGCTTCCATTGGTAGGTATTCGTTGGGCTTTGGAATACACAACCTTTCGATCCCCCGTGGTATAAGATTTAAAATGTTCAGGAGCCGTATGTAAGTCAGCAGGCTCTTGTCCTGACAGAGACCTTTCTTTTAGTTCTGCCTCCTTTTGTTGTTGTGCTAACTCTCGGTTTTGACGTCTTCTTATAGTTCGACTCAATTTCGGCTCTGTAACCTCCAATTGAATGAGGTCAATGGGTCGCGGGCTGCACCACATGACACTCTGGAGATGTTCACCCCAATTGTCTACTAGCTTTCGATGAGCATCACATGCCCCTAGATAACTAAGCCATTCTGCAGTAGATCTTTCCTTGTTTATCCTAGCTCTCACATTTGCTCGATATCGTCGTCTCTTATATGACCTTTGTTTCTTGTTAAGGTTTTGATTTTGGTAAATGTTTGAACTCGACTCACCTGATAGGTCTTCGCTTGTATCTTCTTCACTCTCATATAAATTACCATAGATGGTCGTACTAGGCCTTGAGTGTTCAGTTTCTATACTTGGTTCACTCGATGTTTCCTCAGATTCTGAATCCATTTCTCCCTGAGATTCCGTTTCTGATGTGTATTGGCCTGAAGCCTTTGAGGAATCATCGGTTTCACTCTTAGGTAGGTGTGCCTCTTTCTTATCATGGGATGCTACATGCGCTACACCTAACATGTTTACTGGTGTAATGTGTGGTATCTCTTCCCCATCTGGTGTTACCCAGGTTGTTCCTCTAGCTCCCCATGTATCTATAGTTGCCGCTAGGTGCACCCAATCGACATTGTCTGACTCAGCCATTCCGGGGAGGATATCCATATAAGGAAAGTTCTCCCCAATATCCGTGTCTTCGTTACACGTGTAACAATACCGTAATGGAGCTGAGTGAATTGTTGTGTCTGATTGATTATCAATGATGAATTTATTTCCTAGAGGATGCGTTCGACCACTTAAAAGATCAACTCGAATGACAGAGTCTTGGAACTGTAAGTAGACGTGGTTTTTGGACCAGTCATGCACCATTTTTGCTTCCCTCATGAATGGACGCCCTAAGATCATCTCAAATGACATAGGATGCTTGGAAAAATCCATAACAATGAAAGTCTGCCTTACCTTGTGTCCCAAGACCTTGATTCTGAGATCCTTTAGCATTCCAATAGGCGTAACAATAGATCCATTAGCCATTTTTACCACTACGCTTGTGGCTTCAAGGTGAGGTCGCCCCATAGACTCCCAACAACTCTTTGTCACCATGCTCACTCCCGCACCACCGTCAAGGACCCCCTTTACAGTTAATCCTTTAGTAGTGATTGGTAGAGTAGCATTAGGTTCATCACCTTCAAAGTATTGCCCCAACTTATTAACGGGTACTTCAATTACAAATTCATGTCCCGCTAGGTCAGATGGTGGTGCTAAATGTTCCTCATCATTCATTACCGAGTCAGGTTTGTTCATATGTGCAAATTGTGGTAATCCGGCCTGTAATTCTCCATTGAGGAAGGCTCGAAGAGCTGAGACTAGCTCGGGGTCTTTATATAGTTTGGACATGATGGTGGTTCTAACTTTTGAAGACATGAAATCCATCAATTTGGCAACATTTAATGGCATCTTGTGGGCCGTAGGACCCTGACAAGAGAATGGTGAAGATGGAATCTCCACTTCCTCAAGGGGGTCGAGCATTCCCTCATTGAACATTCTCTCTAGTAGGAAAGGTGTGTGTCCACTTTCAGATGTCCTACCCTCACTCTCTTCCCGAATGATATTGGGTATAGCTAACGGCCTGTAGTTCTTGTGAGGTTGAACTTGTGTGGGAAACACTGTGTCCGACATCTGGATATGTTTGGGTTCAGGTTCTAATGTTCGTTGAGTTTCTTTCACCAAACCCCTCAGTTGTTGGACTCGTTCAATTTCCACTGTTGGGTTTGGATAGGTTCCAATCTTTCTCTTGCAATCCTCATTTTTTGTATCTCGTGGCTTATCTTGAAGGTTCGCAACTGGGTGGTTTAACTTTGAATACTCTTTTGGTGTTCGTCGTAATTCCCTCTCGTGATCCTCCTCACTGGCTTTTTCCTTTGTAGTAACAGTTTTGGTCTCCGTGGTCTCTATCAAATCTGAGTCATCCTCAAGGTCATTCATATACACGGGATCCTCTCTTGTCTCTATGTTAGTCTTTGAACTAGGTTTTGAGCTAGAAGCATTAAGGGATTTCTTTCTTCGTGTTTTCTTCTTTCTCGCTCGGCCAATGGATGCAGCATCTCTCTCTTCGAGGATATATTTTTGCTTTTGGAGCATCGACCGTGTGAGTGCATTCACTGGTGCTATGTTTATAGTTGGTGGTGTCCCATCAACAATCTCTATTATGTTCAATGGTGTGATTTTTGATGCGTTTGGATTGTTAGGACACTGTGCGATCAAATGATCTATGCCACAACGATTACAAGTGAGTATTGGCATTGCCAATGCACTCCCTTGACTTGTTTGCATTAGTGCGGCATTCTTTTGCATTCTAATGGGGCACTCAGCTACTCGATGTGGTCCACCACATTCATAGCACTGAAGAGGTGGTCTCCTGGAAAAACTATTAATGTTTTGGCCTCTTGCTGCTAGCGCAGTAGCTTGATATACCGGTTTGATTTGTCCCCAATGGTCTTCCATATAGTACATGGGACACTCCTCAAGCATGTCGACTCCATAGGTGATACTAGAGTCTATGTCCTCTTCGCAATCTACATAAGTACTAGATGACTCGCAACCTATTTGGTTCATAGGTGTAACTCTTGGATGAGGGGGTTGCGGTCCTAGCACTGGAGGTGGCAATGGTGTGTTTTGGACCACATTTTGGGTTCTAGGGACCATGTGTTGTAATGGCAACTGTTGCTCCATGGGTGGGGTAGGCATCAATGCAAGAACTCGAGGTGAGTCTGTCCAAGCTATAGGCGGTCTATTTTCCATGATGCGTTTAAGCATTAGGCAATCCTTCACTTGATGGCCATACCTACCACACGCGTTACAAGTCCCGTTAAACTTTACTCTGAAAGTAGGGCATTCACTCGTAGTATGCGGGCCCAAGCAAATTGAGCACCATTGTTGCTCCCTTCTTGGATACATATGAGTGTTTTGTGGAGCACGATTACCCCTAAGGCTTTCTTGGATGGCCTTGGTGAGATCCGCCAAAGTCATGCCAAAGTCATCTCAGATATCGTTTTCTCTTTCACGATTGGCTTTATCTTCATTGGCTCATGCCCTGACGCTTGCGAGCTACTAGACTTCGGCTTGGCGGACACTCTTTCTCCTGCAATCATTAAATTATCCTCCAATTGGATTGCATTCATGGTGACTACTTCCCAAGTAGTGATACCTCTAATGACTAGGCCATTATAGATACTTTCATGTCGTAGTCCCCTGATGAATCTATCGAGCAATTGGTTGTTGTTGAATTGCTGTTTGGATTGCATCGAGAATTCAAATTCTTTAGGCGACTAATGAAGTCTCTCACGGATTCACCTTCTTCTCGTTGGGCTTTCTGGAGCTGAGAGGCTACACCCCAAAGTACTCCCTCTCATATGTATTCTTTTAAGAACAGTCTCCTAAGAGTAGAGTAGATCATTTTCTCTTCTACTCTTAAGGTTCTATACCAATCTCCAGCCTTTCCGCTTAGGGTCAAACTCAAAGCCTTACACTTATGTAGCTCATTGTGCTCTTCCAAGGAATCGCACACATGTTCAAAGACTTCCATATGCTTTCTAGCATCTCCGTCTCCACTGAATTTTTGTGTGAGCTTAGCTACTTGAACTGCCTTGCTCCTAGGCTCTCTATCAGGTGCACTACGCATGTTTTCCGCAATAGAGCGACCGATAGTTTGAGCAAATGCTGCCAAATCTCCTATTTGAGCAGGTATAATGGGTGTATGTGCTCCTGGAACCACATGTGAGATGGGAGTTGGCCTTGGCCTTGGCATACGCGCGGCTCTTGGGTCCCATATTTCGTATGGTGGTGTACCAGACGGTGGTCCAAAGTTTACAGGCGTGGCCCTAGGCATAGGGGGTGCCTGATATGGCATGTTATTATTAAATGGCATGACTCCACTTGTATAAGAGCTTGGATAATGCCATTGTGGATTGTAAGCTCTTGGAATAATCGGAGGTGTAGGAGCTACATGAGGCTGAGGTACGACAGGTGCACATGATTGATACATACATGTAGGTATAGTTGGGGGCACTGTGCTACTAGGCATCGGCGCAGTATTAACAAATGAACTCCATGGTGTACTTCTTGTCATGCTCACCACTGGGATATGCATGGTAGCCGTAGTGTCATTAAGAGAAAGATGAGCTAGATCTGGGAAGGTAAAGCTGCCACTTGTGGGCTCAGATTGTACTGGGGCTCCTGGCGAAACAACATATGGAGGATCAATGGGGCTCACTGAGGGAGTCTCCATTTGTGATAGGGTTGGTTGGTTGGCCTTTCTCGTATCCAAGAATCTCATTAGGCCTGTTGAAGGCATGTTGATCCCTGTGTTTTGTCTTTCTAACTCGACAATCCTATGGAGGATATCACAGACTTTCTGTTGTTGCTCATCTATGCTAGTAGCACCCGATGTGGATTGTAGAACATCTAACCAACCCACATGATAGGTGTATCCTGTGTACCAATCAGTTAAAGCTTCCGCTTGTAGGTCATACTCCCAATTTTCGTTTAGGAATATCCCATCTAGGCCTGGCGTGCTGGAGGTTTCCCTCAAGGTGGAAGCATTATTTCTCCCCATCGCTTGCCCCTCCGTGACTGCTACCTTGGGAGCACTCGGTTGCTCGGCTGGCATGATTGTTGTCATAGTAGCCTTTGCTTTCACGGCTTGACTTTGTTCTAGCCTTCCTAGGTTCTCAATTTCTCTCTCCGTTGTTGCTTGCATATAGCGTTCGATCTCTTGTACTTCGGCAAGACTCCTACAATCGGGTAGTAGAACCTCAGAGGGAGATAGTCCTAAAGGATCAGGAGGTGCAGTGGATGGAACATTCACATGCACACTCTCAAGAAGCATAGGGTCTATTTTAGGCATGAATGACGAATTTACTTCCCCACTCCCTTCATTTATTTCATCAACCGCATGTTCGGAGCGAGTAGCTCTACTAAGGATCTCTTTTAAGCAGCTAAACACGCTGGACCCTGGCCGTGGACCCATGGCATGCATGTCTTGACTTGAACTATCAGGTTTTGGTGTAGGATACCCCTCCATGACTTCGTAGTCAGAGGAAGAATCACTAGACGTGATATGAGGATCTTGGGTCGCGCTGCCTTGAGTCCCGGCCGAAGGTCCAAAACCTAGGGTGGAGGAATAATGGGTGCCCTCGTAAATGGAGGCACTACCAATATGCTCGTGCTGTAACACTCGTCCAGAGCGTAGGTTCATATGACTTGGATCCCCTAGAAGTGTCAGTGAGTGGCCGTGAAGGCTGCTCACCTAGTAATTTTGGGTGTTTTGCAACCCAAGTTTTTTCTTATTTATTTATTTATTGATTTTTTGGTCCTTTTTTTCTGACCCAGCTATAGAATAGAACGTATGATAGCTCAAAACGAGCGTCTCGGTCAGAGGGACGTGCCGTGCTTTACAGCCCTCCGTTTGGTCACTTTATGCCCTCGGAATCCCTAAAACCGTCAATTTCTAGTAGGAAACTAGGCCCAAATTAGAAAGTCTAAGGGTGTAAGTGGGAAGAGAAGGGAGGAGAGTGGAGGACTTGCCCCACATGCTCTCATTCCCTCTTGAGGAGGTAGGGTATATATATAAGAGTGAGTCTAGTATATATCATAAGACTGTGTCCTGGGCCTGGGCCTGGGCTTGGGCTTGGGCTTGGGCTTGGGGAAATGATCCCGATCCCGATCAAAATTTTAGTGGAGCCCCCCAGTCACTCACGCTTAAATATTTTCATTTTTTTATTTTTTTTATTTTTTTTTATTTTTTATTTTTTAGGCGACGACCGCGCGCGGTTTAGGTGACACTTTCTTGGCTACACACACTGTCAACACCTACATAACCTCTCTGTCAACAGCTCACAGACAGCTCACTACCTTATCTACTTACTAACAGTGCTGCTAACCACTAACTAATCTACCTGCTTACTGACAGTGAGCTAACTGTCCACCTACTTCCTCTCTCACTACCTTCCTGTGCAAAGACTGTGTGCAGCCAAACCTTGACAGAAAACTGTGTACAGACTATGTACAAACAGAAATTGCTAACTGCCTACCTACTTATTCATTCACTGCGAACAAGCTAACGACTACTAATTGTGCAAAGACAGTGTGCAAACAGAAAACACAACATTATGCAAAAATCACAGAACTTGCAGACAATACAAAAATTAACAACTTGCAGAAAAATAACTCATTCCTCTTCCTCTTCCTCTTCTTTCCTACTACAAACAACTCATAGGAGAAGCACAAAGTGCCTCTTGGGCTTAGTGCAAGGCGATTCCCCGGCAACGGCGCCAAAAATGTGCGCTCCTTGCCGCACTCTCGAAGCAAGGGCCTTGCCTAACACTGTGTGCAAGCCATAGACGGCTCCAAGCACACAACTAGCTTAACTAGTAAGCTCAAAAGAGGGCAATGGTGTGTCACTCACCGCTCTATGCTCCTACCATGGAGGATTCCTCACCGCGAAGAAGAAGGAGACGCCGCTACGTTGCGCTCAACCGCTTCACCGCCGTCGTGCCGTCGCAATGCTCAATCGCTCTCCCTCTCTCTCTCTCTCTCTCTCTCTCTCTCTCTCTCTCTCTCTCTCTCTCTCACACACACACACACACACACACACATACACACACGCACAAGGAGGTGAAGAAGAAGAAGATGGAGATGGAGATGGAGCAAGAGCACTCTTCTATTGCACAAATGAGAGAATGAATGAATTTTAGGTTTAGTTGGCTTTTATATGAGCTCACCCCATTCACACTTGGGCTCCCATGCTTAGCCAACTAATCCCTTGAATGTCCCAATTAGAGTGCGCCTCTCATCGGCGATCACTCTTACCCTTTTCCTATTGGTCTGATAATCCCGGTACTTGACTCTACCAAATACATAATACACGTCCGTCGTAGGTGATGGGGTGTCCATGAGCCGTGAGGGTTAACAGTACCCAAATTTGCCTGACTCCTTGCATGCTACTTGTAGCATTTTCTTGTCGATAGGATGGAGAAGATTGATTTGCTTTGTGGTTTGCTTTCCTGGTAACTCCCTTTCCATTCCTGCTTGCTTGATGCAATTGGAACGATGAGTTGTCCGCCTTTAGGTGATAGCTTGAGCTGATTGGTATCCCAGTTTGGTACTGCCTTATACGTCTGCATCCATGAGATTCCAAGAATCATTGTCTCATTCATGTGGTCATTTGGTAAGCATACAAACTAATGAGGACATGACCATTCGTGTACCATCACATTTAAATTGACTACTCCCAATGTTGGTGTTGGGTTCTTGTTGCATCCTTTGATAGTCACTATTCCTGCTATCAAAGAATAACTTGTTGCTTTCTTGTACATGGAATAACTGACTGCATTTACCCGAGCTCATGTGTTGACCAATGCATTTGTGTTATGATTGTTTAGATGTACTTTGATGCGAAGGTCCATTCCATCTAACCGTTCATCATCTGTTGACACGGCATTTTTCTCCAATTCCCATTGTCGGTCATCTATTTCCACAGTGTTGATGGGAATAGGTATTTGTTGATTCTTGAGAGCAGATTTCCTTTTGAGTACTCAAATCCGTGCTTCTTCTTGGGCTTCATCAATAATTTGTTGTCGTTTTATCTTTTTTTGCTTAGCTACATGCATCCTTTCTAAAAATTCATTGGTTAGTGGCAAATTGTACTTCTTTAAACAACATCCACTAATCCAATTATCCATTGGTTCACCATTTAGGGTGGACAACTTAACTGCTCCACTTGGAGATACATCTTCAATGATAAATGGTCCATTTTTCTTTTTCTTAAACTTGGGAATGTGTTGCTTAAGGGAATAGATTAAAACTAAGTCCCCTTTTTTGAAGATTTTTGTAATTAGATGGGAATCAAAAAACTGTTTTTGCTTTTGCCTTTGTGCATAGATGTGAGCTACAGCAGTTAGCCTTTGCTCATCTAGATTTTTTAAATCTTCAAATCTCTCTGAAAATTCATGTCCATTCCACTCAAGATCCTTAGCTACCCTTAGTGTCGGCAATAGAAATTATATTGGCAATATGGCATCAAGACCATAAACAAGGTTAAAGGGTGTAGCATTTAAAGCTGTTTTGAATGAAACTCGATAAGCCCATAGGCTACATGGAGATTCATTTCCCAATCTGTCCTTCCTGAACTAACCACTTTAGTCAAAATCGAGCTAAGAATTGTATTTGTATTCTCAGCTTGTCCATTTGCTTGTGGGTGATAGGGAGCTGATTTGTTATGGATGACCATAAATTTATTAAGCAGATACTCGATTACCTCATTGAGTAAATGAGTTCCTCTATCACTGACTATTTCTATTGGCAGTCCATATCTTTTGAACGCATACTCATAGAAGAATGCGGCGGTGGTTCTGGCATCATTCTTTTGAGTTGCGTTAGCCTCGGCCCACTTGGTCAAATAGTCCGTAGAGATACAATGATATATTGATCTTGGGTTCTATAAGTAGGTGGCAATATTGGCCCAACAAAATCTATACCCCATTTTGTGAAATCTCTAGCCTCCATCATTGGTCTTAAGGGCATCCTATCTACACGGGTTGGCATTTTAGCTCATTGACATGCATCACACCTCCGAACATATTCCTTGGCATCTGCAAAGAGTGTTGGCCAACATATGCCTGCCATTAAGATTGCTCTTGTGGTGGTCTTGCTAGAAAAGTGACCTCCACCTAATCCAGCATGTGCTTGTTCTATAATGGGAATATATCCGTCTTCATTTGCACAAAGATGCAAACGTTGATCCTTACCTCTCCGATACAATTGGTTTCCAATAAGATCATAGTCTCTTGATTCTGTTTCAATTGCTCTTTGACGGCGTTTACTCATATCCTCAAGAAATGTTCGGCTCGATAAGTAAGTAACTAGATAGTTACTCCACTGAGGAACAAGTGACATTTGGAACGATGTTACATGAGGTATGGATGTTTGTTTTTGACATTGAGGACAATCTTTCACAAAAGAATGAACATCACTCCTCATAGTTGGCCAATACTCCAAGTCTCAAGATCCGTCGCATAGTTTGATTTTTCGCAAAGTGAAGTCCTACTACGATAATATGTGCTTGACTTAGGTATTGGGCTTTCTCTTCAGGATTAATACACAACAGCAATATTCCATCTTGATTTTTTTTTGTAACCTTCTAGCTAATTGCTCAATTAATCCGATTGTAATAGGAAAGGGTATTTGCGAATCCACTTGAGCTATGTTCATCAATGATACCATATTTTTCGACCAACGAGGTATCATTTCAAAGATGAACAAATATGCATCTGGTATATCATCATCTATTCCTTTAGGTGGTTCTCTTGAAACAATCCTTGACAAATGATCTGCTCTTTGATGAGTAGTGCCCTTTTTTACAACTACAGTGAAATCAAATTCCGGAAAAATGATGAACCATCCCACTATTCTTCCTGTGTTGCATGGCTTGTTGACCAAGTACAATAAGGCTTGGTGGTCCACAAAGAACATAAATTTGTTAGCTAATAGGTAATGTCTAAACTTTTTTATGGCATAGATCATTCCTACTCCTTCCCTCTCTGTGGTGGTATAGTTCTTTTCTGCCATATTCAACTGTCGGCTAGCATAAGAAATAGGAAAATCATTTTTTTCATCTCCTGGTTGAGCTAGTATACACCCAATGGCAAAATTGGAAGCATCTACATGTATGTGGAATATCTTGTTCCAATGTGGTGCTTTCAATATTGGAGCTGAGGTGAGAGCTTGCTTAAGCTTCATGAAGGATTCTTCACACTCATCAATCCATTCAAAGTGTGTAATCAAGTTGTACATGGGTTTGCAATTATAGCGTACATGTAAATGAACCGCCTGTAATATTCAAAATGACCCATGAAGGCTTGAACCCCTTTGACTGTTGTTGGTCTAGGCAAATTAGCAATAACATGAATTTTATCCATATCAGTAGCTATGCCATTTTTAGACACTATATGTCCAAGAATTTTTTCTTGTCTACCCATAAATATGCACTTTTCAAGATTTAAGCAAATTCTATTAAGTCTACATTTTTCGAATACCTTTTTGAGGTGTTCAAAATGTTCAGCCCTGATTGATGAATGTACGCATATATCATCCATATATACTTCCAAGAAATTCCTAAGATATTCTTTGAAAGCATGGCTCATCAATCTTTGAAAGGTGGCAGGAGTATTAGTTAACCCAAAAGGCATAACTTGATAGGCAAAAATACCCCATTCCGTTGCAAAGGCAGTTTTATGCTGATCTTTTGGGTCAACCAAAAGATCATTGTATCCCGAAAAGCCATCTAAAAAGCTGTAAGCTTCTTTACCTGCAACTTGTTCTAAAACATGTTCAGTGACTGGAAGAGAAAACTTGTCTCTAATGTAAGTTGTATTCACTTTCTTGAGGTTGATAGACACCCATAGTTTTCCAAAAAAATGCTTTTTATGTAACCATGCATGTGTATTTGTAAGTTCTATGTTTCTCTAACTATGGGAAAACAATGGTATTTTCAAACTATTTTTTATTGTGACAGCACCATATTCGTATCTTAGTTGAGATGATAGCTATTATCACAGCTTTGTATCCCTTGTATGTGTGTGTATACATGTCTAAAAACTCCCTTCCGTGTGCTTCTCCCCGTGTGTGTTGTTTTGAGAGACGGTATTACCTTACGTGTTATGCTGTGGTGATCTATTAGAACCCTTTATGTGTGTGTAACCATGTATAGAAAACACTTTTCCTTGTGCTTCTATTATAGCTTGTGCGATTTTTGATACAAAACATTGAATACCTTTTGTATTTTGGTGTATGTTTCTCTTCGTACATACTTGGAGGCTCCGTATATAGCCCTTTGTTGCTTCCAGCTGGTTTGTATCTCGTTAGCATTGAGGCGGAATCAAGTAAGGGCTACACTAACCCTAACACCAATGGAAATATCTCACACACTAAAACACGAGAGAGAGAGAGAGAGACAGAGAGAGAGAGACACAGAGACAGATGGTGTACAACTTAGCTTCAACCTTATGATTTGCACAAGAAGGCACCTAGAGCTTGCGGATTCAAGTGACAAGATTTGGCTATAGCATCACTAGCACATTGTCTTGGGGTTATGGGATCCCTCTCACCATCCACCCTTTTACAATGGTAGCCAACAAATAATAGCCAATGAATCACAACGACAAGCAACAAAAAAACAACCTTCAATGAAACAAGTCACCTTATGAAGCTGAATGAGTTTGCCAAACCAAATTGGAGGAGAAGCGTGAGCCTTTGGACATGAAATTGCACCCAACACTACCAATTCATTGATGTTGGGGTAGATGCAAAAATTGTAGAAATATATATTCTACTCGCACTCACTCAACTAGCTCAATCTTTTCTATGCACCAAAGTGATGATGTATAGAAATCTTTCTCTCTCCTTACAACCAAGATAGAATTGGCGTGTGCTACGCTCAATCTAGTGTGCAATGGTGTAGAGATGCCTTTTACAAGGAGAGATGGGTTCTATTTATAAGTTTTTGGAAGCTTTGATTAGGATTAGTTCTAATCAATTTTATTAACAAAACAAGAGATAAGGAAATATTTTGATTTTTTAAATGGGAGTGGGTCTTCCTTATCCCTTAAGCCACATGGATGTGGGCTCAAGGGGGAGAATTATTGAGAGTGAAAGGAGAGAGAGGTGAATAACTTGGAGGTGCCTACTCTAGTAGATAGTAGAGGGTGCAATTTACAAGAAGGGTTAGTTGTTAGTGATCACTAGAAAATGTTAGTGGCATATTTACAAAAGTGATGATGACTTGATTGTCAAGGAACCAAGGGTGAATGAGGTGGATGAGCTCTTGAGATTGGTGAAACCTCCAAGAATTATGGACTCACCCTTATGAAAATGACCGCCGGTTCTTCTTCTTCTTCTACTTCTACTTCTGCTTCTTGCGCCGCCTTCATGGTTGATCTCCACGATGAAGATGAGGATTATTGATGAAAACTTCTGATTTTCAGACGTTATGCAAGGATAAAGTGCTAAAAATTCATGCCTTTTAGAGGAGTTAACATGAAATTGTAATTTGGGGGTAGTAGAGAGTAGTATGAGAGCATATGTGTATGTAGAAGGCTATGGTGGTAAGAGGGGAAGGAGAGATGGTAAAGAAGGTGAGAGGGGCATGGAAATCTATACATTTGAAAGGATGATGGAGAGGGATGAGTGTGTATGTGGGTGGGAGTGTGAAAATGTGATAGAAGAGTGAGAGGATCCTTGTGTGCATAGAATGGGTAGACTAGGTCACACCAAACAATTCACCAGAATTCGTGCTTTCCTCAAAAAATGCTGAAATATTTATGTAAAATAATTCAGCTCACGAGCTTCAATCTGTATGTTGATAACTTTTGTTGATTCGGATGATAGAAGGGTGCCAAAATTCGCCCAAAAAGCTGTGTATTGTGGGACTGCAAAGGTGCTTATGTGGAACCCTTTTTAGTTGAATTCTCCTTATACATCCAAAGGTGAGCCCCCCATGAGCCATGCCATGACCTAAGGAGTCCAAGTGGCCCTTGCCACATGTATGGATGATGAATTTTGAAGAATAAAAAAAAATTGCACATGATAGACCTAGTGCTTGGATTTTTCCTAGCCCTTGTCTTTATGAGCACATGGTGTATGGAAAAAAATATGTGCAGGACCCATGAAGGAATATCATGATAGGAGTATTTTATTTTGTTTTTGGGTGAAAGAGGAAAATATGCAAGCGAGAAAATATCTAGTGAAAGTGAGTGACAGTGCATAAACAAATTTCGACTTCCACAAGGGTGCGAGATGAAATACATGGGTTTATTTTGTAAAAATAAAAATTATGGGGTATGTACACACTAACATAGAAATATTTCATGCCATGAAAAGGATGCAAAGAGGTTTAGAAAAAATGCACACTTAGGTCTACATATTTACACAATTACCGAATAAATTGAGAAAATAATGTTATGCTTAGGTCCTTTATTTGATAGATATAAAGAGGACCGTAATATTATAAATTTATTTTTTGTCTCCTAGCCCAATGACTTACTCAATGATATGATTAAAAAATGTGATAAAAACCCTAAACGCACTCACACTATTTACAACGAAAAAGCGAGCCTAGTCATTGTGGTAGGGTGTTTTTGCTGGGTGAAGTGGCTTCTTAAAATATTTTATGAGAGCCAAACTCATCAGACCATGCAAACTCTACATGTTGTGTCAACTTTTGGAGGGGGTGAAGTAACTCCGATGCCAAGTGAATGAAGCGTGACATGTACTTCACCTTTTGAATAAATGAAATTACTTCCTTAAGACTCCTTGGTGATGGTAGCTCAATGAGAGCCTGTGCCTT
Organism: Adiantum capillus-veneris; assembly: GCF_014529385.1. Classification (NCBI taxonomy): domain Eukaryota; kingdom Viridiplantae; phylum Streptophyta; class Polypodiopsida; order Polypodiales; family Pteridaceae; genus Adiantum; species Adiantum capillus-veneris. The sequence continues at coordinate 154,383,783 of NC_140944.1, forward strand.
TGCTAGATCTACCTCAATGCCTTTGGAAGAAACCTTGTGACCAAGCAAGATCACTTCATCCTCACCTATGTGGCACTTGTCGGGATTGAGTTGACCTCCCATATCATATAGCTTCTTCAAGCCTTCTTCTACCTTATGTAGATGCAATGATTTAGAGCTATAGATGCAAAAATCATCTATGAATACTCTAATAGACTTCCCAAAGAATACTTGAAACACCATGTTCACGAATCGTTTAAATGTTGCTGGAGCATTTGTCATGACTCTAAAATCAAAACAACCCCAAGGGGTGATGAAGGTTGTTTTTAATTGACCCCCCAATGCAATACCTATTTGAAAGTAACCACATTAGCCATCACATACCGTGTACTTTTCTTTACCTGCTACCTCATTAAGAAACTCATCTTGAAATGGGAGGAGAAAGTGATCCCTTTTTGTTGCCTCGTTGAGCGGACGATAATTGACACATACCCTCCACTTGCCATTCTTTTTAGGGGTGACCACAACTGGAGAGACCCACTCAGAATTCTCTACGTGGTAGATGAACCCTGCTGTTAGAAGCTTCCTCACCTCTTTGAGTAGTGCTTGCTCTTTGATGACTCCTAACCTTCATAGCTTTTGTGCTTTAGGTTTGGCCTCTGGCTTTAGCTCGATCTTGTGTTGAATGGCATCCACTCCACGTACATCTGTGTAATCTTTAGCAAAAAGCTTAGGAAACTTTCTTAGCACATTTTTGAACCCCTCTCTTTCCTCCCAAGTAAGAGTCCTTGACAACATACCATCTAGCATTTCTTCATCATGCAAACTTTGGTTCTCCTGGGGGCCTACCTCTTTTAAACCTTGGCAAGATGTCTCTTCGTTATTTGGCCTAAAACTTACACCCATGACTTCAATGGATGACTCCTCCTCCGTAGTGCCACCACTGCTTTCTTCTTCCGAGGTGTCATTGGTCCAATCATCCCCGCTTTCACTTTGAGAAGATTCCTCATGGAGCTCCTCTTGACATTGCTCCTTCATGTCAAAGACAACCTTCTTGTGATTGTCATTCCTACAAATCAACTTTCCACTTTCCCAATCCTGCAAAGCTCGCATCCTCATTAGCCACGGTCTATGGATAGCCATTTCCCCTTGTAGACATAACATAGAAATCAACAACCTTCTTAATGCCAAAAGCTTCCACAGAAACATTCTTACAAACTCCCAAACACCTAGCCTTGCTATTATTTGCCATTTTTACTTTGATTTCAGGCGTCTCATGAAAGTGCATGCCTAGTCTCTGCATAAGGTCCTTTGTCATGATGCAAATTTGTGCACCCCCATCCACTAGACCCTTCCTAACTAGTTTTCCCTTGATATAGCAATCTAGCATAGGTGTAATATCCTCATTCAATTGGGCATATGAAATTTTAACAGGAACATTTTCTTTCGTCCTTCTCCTAGTGCTAATTGCCTTTGTTAACTCCCTCCTAACTTGTGGGCACAATGCAAGAAATTGAGGCCATGATATGCTTGGACCGTTACCTCTCGTGTCCTCCATAAGGTTGTAGGGAGCCATACCATGTCCAAGAGGGAAGTCTTGAAGGTTGATGCGGCGCCGGGTCCTCTTGGCTTCCTTGGTTTCCTTTGCTTTCTTTCCTCGTCCATGGTCACTTTGTGATGTTACTCCTTCCTTTTCCTTACCTTTTCCCCGCCCACGTTTGATGCCATTTGCTTCAATGTCACCCTCTTTGGATTGTCTGACTTCTACAACATTGACATTTGGGTCAGGCAAAGGTGGAATTCCTTCCACCCCTTGTGGAGGTGGTCTTGGTCCATTTGGCCTTTGTAGAAGCCTCAGTTATTGACCAGCTCCTTCACCTACATTCATCACTAGGTAATTCAAATTAGGTCTCCCTGGCTCCCCACGGGGCCAGGGATAATTATACATTCCATGTCCAGACTCTCCACAATTCCAACATTGCAAGACTCTCCTAGGTCGTGGATCTCGCTCTTCAGACTTGTTTGCTTGTCCCTTTGGACCTACAACTTGTGCAAGGTGAATTGATAGGCTGCTTAAAGATTCATTTAACTTCTCAATCACTTCCGTCGTTACCTCAGGAAGCTCCCTAGATGTTGATGCTTGTGACTTACCTTTGGGTCTAAGACCTTCTATTGGAACCTCTCCCCTTAAGCACTTGAGTTTCCTATAATTCTTAGCAGCCCTAGTTTCAGTTGCATCAAAGGTAGCAGGTGCACTCGCCTCTACTTTTACCTTAAGGTCGGGAAAGAGTCCGGCTATGAACCTCTCCTTCTTTAGAAATTCTGCACCATCACCAGGGTTAGCAATATTTTGTATCCATAGAGCCCAAAGACGTAGAAACTCTTGCTTGTACAAGTAGTAGTCATCTAAGTCTTTTTGCTTGTAAGAAACAATGTCTTGCCATAATTTTTGAGTGTTTTGGGGATCAAAGAAGTATTTCTTGAAACGATTCAAAACTTCCGTGTAATTCCCCTTAATTTCCTTAGGCAAAGAGTCAAACCAAGTGCTAGCATCTTTCCTAAGGAGTACCTCAAACATTTCTACACATTCTTGATTAGTTACAATCTTCTTGATACGGCAAGACATTTTGAAATTTGCTAAGAATAATTCTGCATCCTCCCCAGGCTCACCAAAGAACAAGGGGTAGCCACTCATTTGCCTAGTTGTATCCATGTTGCTAGTTTTACTCAAAATTTTCTTTTTCTTTTTTTATTTTTTGTTTTGCAAAATCAAATTTCAAAGTAGAATGAAAATGTAAACATCAAAGCTTAGATCGTAGCGAATCAATGGCAAAATGAACGGATTGACTGAGGCATTGATAGCCGCTACTTGCCTAGGTTCAAACATACGACGGAAAACACGTTGAATTTCTAACTTTGTGCCAACTATTACATGCACGTCTTGTCTAGCCAAAGGAATGAATGTACGATCCAAGTCCTCTTGATTCATTAACCTAGCTAAAACAAGATAAACACATGCACATCAAAAGAGACATCATAGTCTACAAGTGGGAGTATAATAGGATTTCGGGATTGTAGAATATCTCTTAATGCTTTAGCACCAAAGAGGAATACAATACGTTGTTGAAAAAAGATTTTCCTATCAATGCAAACATTTATCCTAATCCCTTTCACCCAATGAAACTGATGAAATTGAATTGCATGAGCAGGATTAAGAGGTGGTGCATTGTTCATGTAAACACAACTAGTTTTTGAAGACTTACCTTGTGTATGCTAACACAACCGCTCGTCCTCCGTGGAGGCACCAAAATTGAGGCAGTCCGAGGTGGGCAACAAGAGAGGCGACCTCTAAACACCCCTCAAGGCTCCCGTGCTGCTCAATTGGGGCTGGGGCAACCACAAGCACAACAAAACAACAACCCCACAGCCAAAACCCAACTACACAAGGGGTGCCACCAAGTTTAAAAGCGAACTAGGATGCAAAAAAAAGGAGGATTGTTAGAGCAACCCAAAATCAAGTAAGCACTTTACACTAACCCTAACACCAATGGAAAACTCTCACGCACTAAAACACGAGAGAGAGAGAGAGAGAGAGAGAGAGAGAGAGAGAGAGAGAGAGAGATGGTGTACAACTTAGCTTCAAGCTTATGATTTGCACAAGAAGGCACCTAGAGCTTGCGGATTCAAGTGACAAGATTTGGTTATAGCATCACTAGCACAATGTCTTAGGGTTATGGGATCCCTCTCACCATCCACCCTTTTACAATGGTAGCCAACAAACAATAGCCAATGAATCACAACGACAAGCAACAAAACAACAACCTTCAATGAAACAAGTCACCTTATGAAGCTGAATGAGTTTGCCAAACCAAATTGGAGGAGAAGCGTGAGCCTTTGGACATGAAATTGCACCCAACACTACCAATTCATTGATGTTGGGGTAGATGCAAAAATGGTAGAAATATATCTTCTACTCGCACTCACTCAACTAGCTCAATCTTTTCTATGCACCAAAGTGATGATGTATAGAAATCTTTCTCTCTCCTTACAACCAAGATAGAATTGGCGTGTGCTACGCTCAATCTAGTGTGCAATGGTGTAGAGATGCCTTTTACAAGGAGAGATGGGTTCTATTTATAAGTTTTTGGAAGCTTTGATTAGGATTAGTTCTAATCAATTTTATTAACAAAACAAGAGATAAGGAAATATTTTGATTTTTTAAATGGGAGTGGGTCTTCCTTATCCCTTAAGCCACATGGATGTGGGCTCAAGGGGGAGAATTATTGAGAGTGAAAGGAGAGAGAGGTGAATAACTTGGAGGTGCCTACTCTAGTAGATAGTAGAGGGTGCAATTTACAAGAAGGGTTAGTTGTTAGTGATCACTAGAAAATGTTAGTGGCATATTTACAAAAGTGATGATGACTTGATTGTCAAGGAACCAAGGGTGAATGAGGTGGATGAGCTCTTGAGATTGGTGAAACCTCCAAGAATTATGGACTCACCCTTATGAAAATGACCGCCGGTTCTTCTTCTTCTTCTACTTCTACTTCTGCTTCTTGCGCCGCCTTCATGGTTGATCTCCACGATGAAGATGAGGATTATTGATGAAAACTTCTGATTTTCAGACGTTATGCAAGGATAAAGTGCTAAAAATTCATGCCTTTTAGAGGAGTTAACATGAAATTGTACTTTGGGGGTAGTAGAGAGTAGTATGAGAGCATATGTGTATGTAGAAGGCTATGGTGGTAAGAGGGGAAGGAGAGATGGTGAAGAAGGTGAGAGGGGCATGGAAATCTATACATTTGAAAGGATGATGGAGAGGGATGAGTGTGTATGTGGGTGGGAGTGTGAAAATGTGAGAGAAGAGTGAGAGGATCCTTGTGTGCATAGAATGGGTAGACTAGGTCACACCAAACAATTCACCAGAATTCGTGCTTTCCTCAAAAAATGCTAAAATATTTATGTAAAATAATTCAGCTCACGAGCTTCAATCTGTATGTTGATAACTTTTGCTGATTCGGATGATAGAAGGGTGCCAAATTCGCCCAAAAAGCTGTGTATTGTGGGACTGCAAAGGTGCTTATGTGGAACCCTTTTTGGTTGAATTCTCCTTATACATCCAAAGGTGAGCCCCCCATGAGCCATGCCATGACCTAAGGAGTCCAAGTAGCCCTTGCCACATGTATGGATGATGAATTTTGAAGAATAAAAAACAATTGCACATGATAGACCTAGTGCTTGGATTTTTCCTAGCCCTTGTCTTTATGAGCACATGGTGTATGGAAAAAAATATGTGCAGGACCCATGAAGGAATATCATGATAGGAGTATTTTATTTTGTTTTTGGGTGAAAGAGGAAAATATGCAAGCGAGAAAATATCTAGTGAAAGTGAGTGACAGTGCATAAACAAATTTCGACTTCCACAAGGGTGCGAGATGAAATACATGGGTTTATTTTGTAAAAATAAAAATTATGGGGTATGTACACACTAACATAGAAATATTTCATGCCATGAAAAGGATGCAAAGAGGTTTAGAAAAAATGCACACTTAGGTCTACATATTTACACAATTACCGAATAAATTGAGAAAATAATGCTATGCTTAGGTCCTTTATTTGATAGATATAAAGAGGACCGTAATATTATAAATTTATTTTTTGTCTCCTAGCCCAATGACTTGCTCAATGATATGATTAAAAAATGTGATAAAAACCCTAAACGCACTCACACTATTTACAACGAAAAAGCGAGCCTAGTCATTGTGGTAGGATGTTTTTGTGGGGTGAAGTGGCTTCTTGAAATATTTTATGGGAGCCAAGAAAACGCCTATCAGCATGAGAGGAAGTATAATGCATACAGAGACCAACGTGAGCAAGCTTTCACTCAATATGCCCAAAGTTGACCTGTATGGTGCGATAAGTAGTAGATGTATGCGTAGCTATTACTCGATAGTAGGAGACCTTGCGCTACAGTTGCAGTTAGATGGTGTGTGTGCTTAAAACTCTACGCAATTTTGAGTTTTTCACTAGCAATTGAAAACAGCATGCATGTGTGCTATGCAATTGCGTTCCTGTTTCTTGAGCCAAGCATACTTCCTTATATATACAAGTCCTTCAATCGGTGCATTGATTACGCATGTGCAAGTGGTTCTATTGTGCTAGTGTAGCCACCCACCGGGTGTTAAGAATATCCCCTTAGCCAGTTAAGCTTATCCCTTTCCACACTTATTCAAAACAAAGGAATTATCCTTAGCACTGGATATTTATTAATTTTCACAAGGGTTCGTACATTTTTATTATTATTAAAAATAATAACAACACATTGTTCTATGCGGAAAAAATATTTACAAAGCGAAGCCATACGGATTTTTTATTAAAAAAATCCTCTTGCGTCTTGCTTGGATCCTTCTTCCGTCTCCAAACACGTCCATCATTCTTCTGCTAATGAAGTAATTGAATGTGATGTGTGTGTGTGTGTGTGTGTGATATCAAAAGGTGCTAGTCGTATGCGTCATATGTCCAATATTGTGTGTGTGTGTGTGTGTGTGTGTGTGTGTGTGTGTGTGTGTGTGTGTGTGTGTGTGTGTGTGTGTTATGTATTAAACTTAATACATATACACAAAAGAACCTAACATTCAAAAGACAATTGGCTTTAGATATCTAGACAATGATTTGTGCAAAAGTGAGTCAGTCTTAGATTCACTTTTGTACAATATAATAAGAATGAGGCATCATTCCAATGATCCTAATAATATAAAAGTAATAGAATTGTGGAGGTCATCCAAGTTGAAATCAGTAGGGATCTTCAAAGGCGGACAGTAGCTAAGCTAGACCATTTAAAGTAAAGATAGCATTTTCACCTGCATCTATACAAACAAGACAATAGATTCATTAACCTTGAATACGTATTACATGTGTCAAAGAACCTATCAGATGTTATCCTTGTCCTACTTTAAAAAAATTTAATTAAACTACTATCCAAACATATTTATTTGTAAATAGATTTAGAGTATATAATAATGTAAAGCATCAGAAGGCCATCACCCCTTCTGATGCAAATGGCTATACTTGTCTTTAATGCGTGATAAGGAATTAAGTTTTTTTCATAAATTATGAATCAATCTTAAGTAATTTTCTTTATTTCAATTATGAGTATCCAAGTTAAACCATATTTTCCAAGAGGTACCTTCAGGATCTTTGCCAACCAAAAGTAGCCCTTTATTCAAACCAAGAAAAATAATCTATCCAACCATAATCATGTTCCAAGAAAATTAATCTATCCAACCATAATCATGTTTTCAAAGGGATTTGAGAAGCTATATTTTGTAAAAATCATCCTATAGAATTTAAAGCTTTTACCCATATTCCAAACCATAAATTGGGTCACTTTGGAAGCCCAATCAATGAAGGCATATAATAAATCAAATTTAATTTTAGTAAACCTACACAATATGTGATCATGTAACAATTTCAAATTAAGGATACCTGACAAGTTACTAGGTTAAAATCTCATTCTGTAAGTAGCATCCACAGGATCATTGCCAATTTTTATGCAAAAATATCTATTTATTTAAACCAAGTAATCCAATTTTTTCCATTCCATCCAATGTTTTTGAGAAGCTATTCTTTCAACTTTTGTATCAAAGCCAAACACACAGGCCTATAAATTGGTAAAGCTCAAGTAGTGTATTAATCAAAGGAAGCACCCAATAAATTAGTTAGAAATGAATCCAAGTCTGGGTCAAGAAGCCCTTATAGCCACAAGTTTTTTAATAAAGGTTTCTTTCAAATCCCTTATAGCAAGTCATATACCAAGTCAAAACACTCTCAAAGCCCACACAGTAAATCAATTAAAATAATTATCCCAAGCCATATACCATACCAAAACAACAAAATAATTCTATAATTTTTAATTTTTTCTTATAATTCGAGCCATATACCGAGTCAAAACACTTGCACAGCCCACACAGTAAATTAGTCAGAATAATTATTCCGAGCCATATACCAAGGCAAAACACCAAAATAAGTGAGCCTATAATTTTCAATTTTTTCTTGTATCTTGATCCATATACAAGGCCAAAACACCAAAATAGCTAAGATTTTAATCATACTCATTACTCGAATCCAACCATAATGGTAACACCACAGGGGTCAAAAATCATATTTAAGACCAGAATATCATATCAAAGCTAGAAAGGTTAAGAACTAGTAGACTACATTATAAACCATCTTCTCCAGACAGATCATAACAAGTTAGGAATTAGACCTATGATCAAAGAAACACAATAGATCATCCCATCCACCTTGCCAGTTAGGAGCAGCAGTCCAATCAAATGGGGGTGGGAAAGATATTTTTATGTAACGAACAATCCAGAGATCAATCACTTAGTTATCAAAAGCATATTTTTAAGAGAAATAAGTTATAGGACCATAAAGGCCAGCACTCCACAAAGCTAAAGTCAAATATTCATAAGCAAGAAATGGTCCTAGTTCAAAACTACGGCCATATGAATCAAAATCTCATCCCATAATTACCAAAATGTAAATCAAAGAAAGGAACACAACTAGTCAAGATTCACAGTAGCAAAGGGTTAGAATCAAGCAAACACATCAAAGCTCAGATTCCTTAGCAAAAAAACATCAGATACCTAAGACCAACTAAAAGGGTATGTCCCAACCATCAGTTATATCCAAGCCAAAATCACTAGTAAATTAAACAATTTCTAATTTTCATGTATAATCAGAGCATCGGGTCATAACTCAAGAGCATAACCCACAGTGCCTATTCGCAAGTGTTATCAAAACAATAATTCTAGGAATAAAATTTGCATTAGGCAATCCACAACATGCCAACATCCAAAAGAATAAGCTAGTGAGTTTTAAAAAACACCTATAAAAAAGTAGTATTTTGAGTGAGCTTCATTGTTATAGTAGTTCAAGCTTTTTTCCACATCAAAGCAGTGCAATATCCCTCATACACACAGTCACTCTTAGTATTGCAAGGCTAAGTGAGGGAAAAGAGTCGCTCACCAATTTTATAGGCACAGGCAGCAATGAGCCGATTCTAGTTGGATGCATGTCTTCTTGGCATCCTTGGTAGTAACACTAGATGAAAGCACCAGGCTAGCTCGAAGAGTAGGCAAGAGTTCCTACAAGTCCGAAGAGGAATCCCCAAACAGGGCTTGAAGCAAAGGCAGCAATATTCTTCAACATACAGGGGTATTCAAGGTGAGAGACCATCCTCGAGTGAAGTACGCAGTCCATCATAGGGGGGGAAGGTGAGAGTTTAACGTGCATTGTACCCATAGAGTAAAAGAAAATGGGAGTAAAGTGCATTGCAGTATATTGCGACAAGGACAGAACGCATTAACACATGTACCAGAGACAAAAGGAAGCTCGATTCTTGCAAGAATAGAAGCAAAATGGGAACCTCCCATCCATCTAGTGATAATTTAATAAAGAGGATAATTCCACAGGGCTGGCAACTAAAAACCATCAGCTCCAACAAGTGTAGCATAATTAAGGACAATACAAAATGCAAGGCGAACTCCCAAAGGTTATGGTAATCACATACAACAGTATACCTATCAGCTCCATCATGTATAGTAGGTCCAGATTCTCTCATTGAGGCAATAGCAAGGTAAATATCCATGGTAATTACCCACAAGACAATATAACTAAGAGCTCTATCAAGAATATTGAAAACCAACTACAAAAGTTGCAAGATAGCAGGGAAAAGCACTTAGTTGACAACAATGCAATAATGGCAAAAGGACTCACTAGCAGATTGTAGCCAAATGTAGCAATCAAAGCCAAGTTAAAGTGACCAAGTGTGTGTGTGTGTGTGTGTGTGTGTGTGTGTGTGTGTGTGTGTGTGTGTGTGTGTGTGTGTGTGTGTGTGTGTGTGTGTGTGCGTGCGCGCGCTATTTTTTAGACTTATACACAAGAGAACATTACTTTTCAAAAGACAGCTAGCTTTAGACAAAGGACAAGGATTAGCACAAAAAGACTAAGTCTTTGATTCATTTTGTACATCATAGTGAGAATGAGGTATCATTCTAGTGATTTGTACATACGATAGTTAAGAACAATTGATACTAAAGTGTCAGAGGCCAAGTTTGACGGCGACGGAAAACAACAAAGCCAAAAATATCATGAGAAAAGATAGAGTCCTCACTTGCATCCATATAAACAAGACAACAGATTTGTTAGCCTTGAATACTTTTACAAGTGTCAACGAACCCTATCAGTTGTTATCCATGTCTTACTTTGAAACATTTTTTAACTTATACCTACCATCCATGAAGAGTTAAATACACCAAGTATCCATTCTCAGAGAAAATGTTATGAGGTTGTCACAGTGGGATATGGAGGCCATTACCCCTCCCTAGTAAGTATGAAGTGTGTTTCTATTTTAAAAATTCATTTTAGGCTTGAAATTAGAAGGCCATCACCCCTTCTAATCCAAGTGATATCTTTATAATAGGTTGTAAAATTAAGTACTTATCCATTTTTTAAGTAAATTATACATATTAATTAGATTAAATTCTGATCAAAAGGCCACCACCCCTTCTGATCCAAGTGTTTTACCCATTTTTGTCCCATGAAGCCTTTTTTGTCAAACCACTTTCAAGCTTTAAAATGTTCTTTTTTCCAATGAAACCTAAGGTCAAAAAATGGTTTGATCACTTCTTAGCCAAAAAATCTATGGTTTACTCACTTCTTAGTCAAAGAATGGTTTGCTTATATCTATGAAATACAACTAACATATGATTTTAGGAGTTACAAATGTTAAATCGTTCCTAGTCAATATCATCAGTACAAGCTAGGTAGTAGAGGTATTATCAACCATGTATTAAGCAGGTTATGAACCAACAATCATCAAAGTACGCACCATTGGTAAGCTAGTCTTGAGATGAAACTCCACCTTTATAACCTAACAGGGCTAAATTGAACAGTTTAACATATCTAACATCAAAACAGTACCAAGTAGTAAATCCTAGGAGCCCCAAATCAACCATGTATTTGAGTCAGCAAGTGGCCAATAATAGGTATTCCGAGCCAGCAAGTGGCATTATTTTGAAGTATCCTTTTTGCTTAACCACTTACAGTCTAAAGTGGTTTTTGTAATCAAGAAATAAATCTAAGATTTTACATGCGTCATAAGCAAGATCTGTTAGGAAATAAGACGTAGCTAAATAGATATTTGAGTAGATTACTTAATGGAGAGAGATATATTCCACACACAAGAGATTATAGAGTAGAGAGAGAGAGAGAGAGAGAGAGTACACACAATATACGTGGTTCACCCAATGTGGGCTACGTCCACGGGAAAGCAGCCACTCAATGGCTTTAGTGCTTCAAAACAAGAAGTAGTTTACAAAGGGATTATACCCTTAATAGAGCTCCCGTCTTGCTTCACTCTCACCACCTCACACTCACCTTGTTACATCAACTTCACACTATGAAATGTGTGTTGAAATGGCATCCTTTTTATAGGCCAAAAGGGCTGCCCTCTCTCATGAGAGGCAGCCATGTGTAGCCGCCCTTGTGTAGATAAGTCCAAATCGGACCCTCCAATCCGCCCATGTGTGGCTGCCCTTGAGAAGACAAGTCCGCTTTTGAATTCGGCCACCGGCCATTGAATTCGACCATCGGCCACTGGCCATTGACTACAGGCCATCGGCCAACCGACCGATCGTTTTTCGACCACTTTTCGGCCGCCGTCCGACCATAATATTCTGGAGAAAAGGAATATTCCGACGAAGGAAAAAAAAGTCTCAGAGGCTTCCGTCCCCGAGGCCCCTAAAGTTGCCCTTGAATTTTGGCCGTGAAAATTTTGGTTTTCGGCGAGTGATTTTGCTTCACGCACGAGGGCTTCTTCTCATAATGGGGGGCCTTACAAATGTGCGCTTTTACCACAAAAAATTACAAGGGGTAAATCAGGCTCCATACTTAACAAGATCCTATGAGACCAACTAATATCCACCCCATTAGTGAGGTCCACTCTCAGTGTCAACCAAAAGATATGACAACCACTACTCATTAGTTTAGGTAACAGTTTATGCCAAGAAAAACCTATATCCGAGGTAGAACTCACCCATTAGAGTCATTAAAACCATATGCTAACATCCAATAGGTATCATTTCCAATAAGCCTTCTTGCCAAACTACTTACAGTTTATAGTCATTTTTGTAAACAAGTCATCATTATAGTATGCACAAATATGTGAAAAAGTTTCTTGTTAGTAGTGAGGTATCACAACTCCACTAAGATCCTAAGAAAGTAGATGATCCAAGAAAACCCGAATTAAAACTAACATAGGGTATAGTATTTTAACGCACAAAAGTAGGAAAGCTTAATAGCACCATATCAGCTAAAAATTTGGAGCCAGCAGATGGTCAGTGTCATGGAAATGGCCTATGAACTTTGAGACTAGCGGAATTAAGAGGATTAGAGTGAGCATTTTTGTGAGATTACTTTAAGAACATAGATGGTGAACTTATTTGATGGTAGCAACATAAACATAGTACTTAATTAACTTGGCATGAACAATACTTTTGCAAGAGAGAGAGGATTAGAGAACATGACAATGGTTGAGGATCGAATTTACTTGAAGCTGGTTCCCCCTCCAAAAGGCATTTGTACTATGGATTCTCCCATCAAGAGAGACTTGATACAATTCAATCTTTGTGTTCCTTGTGACCTAGGTGATGCAATGAATATGGAAAGCTTCATGCATCACAAGCATAGCATAAACTTTGCAAAAAGCATTAACTATCCCAAGCCTCAGTCCCAAGGCCTCAAACACCTTCGAAGGTGGAGAGAGCTAGCGGGGAATGAGGGTAGGGAAGAGGAAGAAGAATCATTCATATGAGAAAGAAATAGCTCCTCACTTATCATCACTCTTCTTGCTTAGCATAGCATAATAGCATAGTATTTAAGATGAAGAAGATGGCAAGCTTAAGCATTGAAGCATGGCTCTTGATTGGATTTGCATTCCATAGCCAAGAGTGTTGGTGTAGGCTCTCCACTTCTAAACAAGCTTGGAGAAGGAGATGGAGCTCTTGCACTTTGCACTCCACACAATAGGAGAATGTGTATGTGTGTGTGTGTGTGTGGGGGGGGGGGGGGGGAGTATACTCTCCTCTCATGCTTGGTCCACACCTCTCTCTCTCTCTCTCTCTCTCTCTCTCTCTCTCTCTCTCTCTCTCTCTCTCTCTCTCTCTCTCTCTCATTATTTAATTATTTCATTTGGACATGTGTCCTCTTTTTCCTCTTTGAGAGAAAGAACTTAATTATTTATTTTTATGCATCTAAATTCTCATTGGACCCCTTTCAAACCTATCCAATAGGATTCAAGCACATCATGAGGGCCACATGTGGAGGATCATTTGAACATGTGTCTTTTATGCTTCTTAAATCATTTGGTTTGAATTGAATACTTCAAGCACTTAGTCAATCAAGCATGAAATCGTTGATGCCTCTTGAGAGTTTATCTTTGAATTGAACACTTCAAGAACCTTCGTCATTTTTAAGCATAGAAATCACCTCAAGCTTTGCGCAAGGTTTCCACAAACATTTTAAGCTCTTTAGTTAGCAAGCCGACAAGCACCTCATGCTTGGGTAGGGTTCCCACCTCAAGGTCAGCCCTAGCTTGCCTAAGGTCAAAGGACTTTTTAACATTAACTTTGGAGGTCTTTAATGAAACTAACCCTAAGGTCCTTAAGCTCCATTAGGTAGCATTGCTCTTTAACATACCATCTCTCATTTGGACCCCTTTAACCTTGGCCCTGTGTTGAGACAGATCCATAACCAGATGTCTATATTCTAACCCTTGTTCCTGTTTATTCTCCCACATTAAATGATCAATTTAATATGAGAAAACTATTTGGGTTGGTTTGATATTAGATTTTATGATGTTACCTGTCTCTTGAAATCATAGTCGTCCTCCACTATGAGGTAGAAGAGATAAAGTCTTATAGTCATTAGTCTATGTTTCTTAGCGAGTAGAGGATCCCTTTTCACCCTGCGACATCATTCCAGAATGGATGACTAGTCGTTTGGTGCTTGAGAGATATAGCTACCGCAAGCATGTCTACTCTTTAGTCCATATCATACTCCCAAAGTAGAGTGACAAATTCTACTTGGTGTTGAGTGACATCGTCATCACAAACATGATTCTAAGCATGCATACTATTTAAATTTGTGCACAAAATAGGATTATTCTTATAAGAAAAAAACATTGTTCATTTAGAAAACATTTACATTTGCTTACTCTAGTGCATCATTGTAAGCATTGAGAAGCTTCATACTATCCTTAAGTTGTATTCCTTGCATCCATCTAGCATCTTCAAAAGGATAATTTTTAGACTTAATAAGATACCGTCATATAATCTTACCATGGCGTAGTACCTTGTCTTCATGCCAAAGGATAGCTTCGGGTTGTAGCACGTCTTCCTGGTCTTCGATTTATGTAGGGTCTTCAATAATTGGTTCTCTTGGTGGGTCTCCTTTGTAGGGCTTAAGTAGGCTCACATGAAAATCATTGTGTATGAGCCAATGGTTGGACAACTTGAGTTGATAAGCCATGTCATTGATTGGTTTTAAGATTTGAAAAGGACCATAGTATCTTTTTGCTAATTTAGCATAATACTTTTGATGGCCCGTAGGACTTTTGCCTGTCGTCTGTCTCAATCGAGCCTTGGGAAACTTAAGTAAAACCCAATCATTTTCTTTGAATGTTAAGGTCCTTCTGTGCTTGTCAGCAGCAGCTTTTTGCCTTTGTTGAGAGATGTATATAGCCTCCTTAACCTTTCAAAAAGATTCTTGTAGGTCACAACTATACTCATCAGCAGCAGCGAATATCTTCGCATGTACTTTAAGTAGCAAGGGACTTTTAGGTCTTCCCTCTATGATCTCAAAAGGTGCTTTCCCATAGTAGTATGGACAATATTATTGTATGCATACTCTACAAGGGGTAAGTACTTCTCCCATTGTGAGTGTTGATCTACTTCTGTAAGATAAGTCTTTAGTAGATCGAGTATTGTAATATTGGCTATCTCACTTTGGCCATCCATTTGTGGGTGATAGGCCGAAGAGAAATTCAATCTTGTACCTAGATTTTCAAAGAGACCTTTCCAAATATTACTGGTCATTCTAGGATCTCTATCTGACACGATGGATGGTGGTAATCCATGGTGTTTGAAAATTTGAGATATGAAGATGGTTGCCATTTGGTGTGCCTTCATAGTCTTTTTTATAGGAATAAATTGTGCTTGCTTGCTAAACCTGTCGACTATTGTCCATATTCCCGTATTCCAATGGATAGACTTGGGTAATCCAAAGATAAAATCCATGGATATACTCTCTCATGGTGAATTAGGGATTGGCAACGGTTGGAGTAAGGGTTTCTTCCCTCTATCATAGTCTTTTGGCATACCACACATTTTGAAACATACTCTTGTATGTACACTTTTATGGTAGGCCAATAAAAGTATGTCTCTACTCCTCGAAGAGTAGATTGAATGCCTCTATGCCCCGCATAGGGAGGAGCATGGGATTCATACATAACTTTCTCGTGAAGGGAGTGGGTAACTTATAGCCTATTGCCATGGAGAAGATAACCATCCTGCAAGGTGAATGGTTCCTCTTTCTTTCCCAAAGCAAGGGCTGACATTACATCTTTAAAGTTAGGGTCAGTAGCATACTCATCTATCATAGAAGATAGGTCATGGTGAGTTGCTATATACACCGCATTGACTTTTGGTCGTCGTGAAAGTGCATCGGCCACTTGATTGTGCTTACCAGCAATGTGAGCAATATGAAAATAAAATTGCGAAAGAAAATTTGCCCACCTCATTTGCTTGTCGGAAAGCTTGGTTTGTGTCATGAAGTACTTGAGACTTTGGCGGTCTGTTCGTAAAATGAATGGAGTCCCCAATAAATAGTGCTTCCATGTGTCTATGGCATGTAGAACATCAAAAATCTCTTTCTCATAAATGCCCAAGACCTGTTCATCCGTATTGAGCCTTCGTCTCTCATATGTTATGGCATGCCCTTCTTGAAGCAATACTGCTCAAAGGCAATCACCACAAGCTTCACATTGGACCTCAAATGGATTTGAGAGATCTGGAATCATGAGGATTGGTTGAGAGGTAAGCTTCTCTTTGAGCTTGTCGAAAGATTTTTCCTCCTTAGCAATCCATGATTCTTCTTTGTTAAGTCATGTAATGGTCCTGCTATTTAAGAGAATTTTGCTATGAAGCATCTATAGTATGCACACATACCAATAAAGCTTCTTAGCTCGTGTAGATTCCTTGGATTAGGCCATGCTTTTATTACCTCTAACTTTGACGGATCCATACGGATACCATCTTGAGAGATGATATGACCTAAGTATTGAATCTCTTGAAGGAAAAATTCGCTTTTCTTTTGGTTTGCAAAAGGCTTGCTCTCCCTCAATGCTTGAAAAATCACTTGGAGATGTTGCTTGTGCTCCTCAAAGGACTTGGAGTAGATGATGATATCATCAAACAACACTCCACTGAACTTGCGATAGGGTCTAAATATTTTCTCCATCAAATGATTGAATGTGGCTAGTGCATTGGTCAAGCCAAAAGGCATGACTAAAATTCATAAAGACCAAACGTTGTACAAAACGCGATCTTTAGGATATCTTCATCCACTATCCTTATTTGATGATAGACACTTTTAAGGTCAATCCTACTGAAGTAGGTAGAGCCTTGTACCTTATCAAACAGATCTTCTACCCGAGGCACGAGAAATCTATTTTTGATAGCGATATGGTTTAGTTTTCGATAGTCCACACACATACAGTATGTGCCATCTTTCTTTTTCACTAAAAGGACTGTAGAACAAAAGGGAGAGGACCTAGGCCTCACCATCCCTTTTTCTACCAATTCTTGTACTTGCCTCATGATCTCCTCCTGTTGAGCTTGGGAAACTTGATAAGGAGGCTTGTTAGGCGGTGAGCTTCCTGGTAGGAGCTCAATTTGATGGTCATCATCCCCTCGTCTTGGAGGTAATTCCATAGGGATATCATCGTTGAAAACATCTTGGAATCCATTTAGGAAAGTAGACAAGTCTAACTCTTCTTGATTCCTACCATTTTCATTTGATAAATCATTAGCATCATTAGTGGATTCTTTGACGAAAATCATGTATGCAGAAATCGAGCTTTTCATTGACTTACCAAAAGCTTGTGAATTTACAAGTGGTATAGTACGAACAGACTCATTAGCATCTATATACATGCTCTTTCCCCTATAGGTGAAGTTGATTCTCCTTTCAGAGAACTTCATGTTGGCAGCCATGCGGTTGAACCGTGGTGCCCCTAGGATAGTATCCTCATGTTGGAGAGGAGAGATGAAAAAGTCTTCTTTAGCTTTGGACATGAAGTTTCAACTTCCCAATCAAGCGAGTAATAGAGGCTTGCTCTCCCTTGAAATATGTGCCAGCAGTTACAGTATCTCCCATCTCAAAAGTTGAATGCCCAACTTGGTGGCCAACTCCATTGAATGAAATTGTCAGTAGAGCCAGGGTCAAACAAGATGAAGGCATCATGTTCCCTTATCCTTTGCAATGAGCATCCTCTTTTGGAGCTTCGATGGTGGAAGCTCTAGGAGTCTCACTACTGCGGGCATTTCTCTTGGGGCAAGAACGATAGCCATGTCCTTGCTCCTCACACTTAAAACACTTATGGTCCTTGTGAAAAGCTTCAAGTTCTTCATGAGAGAGTTTGTATTTACCTTTGTAAACTTCCTTCTCCTTGGACCGATTGTTGTTGTTATTGTTATTGGAATTACCTTGGGATGAATTTTGGGCATTGGTTTTCCCCTTTGCATCACTTTTGTCTTTGTTTTCCATGGGCTTGACATTCCGTCTAGCCCCTTGTTGGAAATTGATGCGTGAAGTAACCATGGTCTGGTGGATTACTTTGATAATAGTGTTAGAAAATATGACGTAGCTAAATAGATATTTGAGTAGATTACTTAATGAAGAGAGATAGATTTCACACACAAGAGATTACAGAGTAGAGAGAGAGAGAGAGTACACACGATATACGTGGTTCACCCAATGTGGGCTACGTCCACGGGAAAGGAGCCATTCAATGGCTTTATGTTAGAAGCTGGACACACCCCACAGAAACTAACCACTCGGAAGATTATCATTTTTGTAATTATTCATTTATTGAGGAAACCTGATTTTTCACCTTGTAAATATTGGGGCTTACAGAAATTTCCAGATTGTATCCCAGTTTTGATAGTTAGATTGAGTAGATGGTTGATTTGGAACTTTAGGGTTTGAGAATTGTAAGGTATATATACCACTTTTTGACCTTAATGAAAAAAAACCTTTTTGTCATCTTAAAAAAACAAGTTTTGAAGTTTCTGAGTGAGCGTACTGTGTACGAGAGAGAGAATGAGCTTCATCTTGACGTACGTGTGCACCGGTGGTCGGAATCGAGTGCGGAGAAGTGCAGCGTGTTGCTCCCGACGAGAGCTACACGCCGATACCTACATTGTGCGCGTACGGTCCGCTTTTGCGAGCTCCTTCTACGAGCTTCATCTGGTGATTGGGTGAGCATACCTTGTCCGATTTTGTATTGCATGATATCCACGCATTCACATTGAGTAGAGCTACACATTAGGAACTTTAGATTTCGGAAACAAAGAACTGCAAATTTCGGCCAGACATCCTACGTGATTTTGCACCGGGCGTTTTGGATTGGGTTTTGGTTCATAGATCTTAGGGAGAGCGACCTATTGGTGTTAGTAGGGTCTCCTTCAAGTTCTATGGTGTTTCTAGATTGTTTGATGGGTGTTTGGCTCTAAACAGCGTTGTAGGAAGTTTCCTCTTATGCACTCTTGAAGATTGTGACTTAGACAATTGGTAGAGACCTCTGTAGGAATTAGTTAGGAGTCGGTCGAGTGTAGGCTGACACCTTATGCTTGCTTCCACGCGCCTGCGGGTCGAGCTTCGTCCTTAGCTCACATTATATGTTAGGTGAGTTCTCGCTGTGCTGACGTCCGTCGCGGCGTATCCGTCCAACATTGGCGCCGCTGCCGGGGACGAAAACCTTAGGTAGGTGACCGAGACTAATCCTTGAGGATAGGGATTTTTGGCTTGCCAAGAGTCTTGTTTTACATTTAGATAGAATCAGAGGGTGGAGGACTCTCTAGGTCTTAGAGGGAGTCTAGGAAGCGTGTGTCTGGCCTAGATCCTTCGACTTAGGTAGAATTAGGTAGACTAAGATAGTTTTAGGTATTAGTTGTGTTCTTGAGAAGGAATTGGAGTGGTAGAAGCGGTGAGATGAGATCTTCAGAGCAGAAAGAAGCTAGAAAGAAACCAAAACACCATTATCACCATTTCACATGATGAGTAGGAGTAGAGTAAGTAGGACATCATGGTTCAGGATCTAGAGCACTTCATGCATGTATACTTGCTTGGTAAAGTCATCACAAGTTTGTAAAAGACGCAAAAAGACGCAAAAAGTGTGTTTGAAAGTCTAAGTGAAGTCCAAAAGTTACTGTGAGTGTTTCTGATAGAGCTGCAGAACATCAGGAGCATTTCTGTCAGAAAAAAAATTTAATTTCAAGCCAGGAGACATCCTACGCGTAGGATGTGTACAGGCTGATCTGGTGGGAATTTTGGGATTTTGAGTTGACCAATGTGTTCAGAAGGTGGGGTTTACCCTATTTTCAACTAGAAAGTGGAAATTTGACCATATCTTGACAGGATAAGGCCAGGTATCTTGACAGGATAAGGCCAGGTAGACTGAAATTGCCAAACATCCTACCCAAATTGTGCCAAAGCATTATTTTAAGACCAAAACCATAAGATGGTTGCATGAGCATGACTTGCATGATATATTGAGTGACTGAGAGGGGTTTCATCTCATTTAGGTGAGAAAATTGGGTTCAAAGCAGACTTTAGCACTTTTGACTGAAAAAGACAAGAACAGCTAAAATTGGGGACTCTTGAAATCCAAACCAAAATCTAAGCATACCATTGGGTTGCTGACATCGGGGGGAAGCTATGGGTCAAGTCTAGGGTCAAACAGGCCAAAAAGACATCCTACGCGTAGGATGTCTTCTGTGTGATTTTGAACTCCAAACCAAATTTTGAGCATACCAAAGTGATCAGCAACTCAAGGGGAGCCTGTGTTTTGAATTTGAAGCCATTCTGATGAAATAGACATCCTACGTGTAGGATGTCTAAAGAAAGAAATTGAAGCCAGATACTGACTGGGGGCATAGCAAGGTGTTGTATTGCCTAAGGCAACCCTCCTGGTCAATTTTGGTCCAAATTGGAGTTGGTTAGACTGATCAAGATCAGCAACAGGCTATCGGAATAGATTTTTGACCCATTGACCAGCTTATAGGTGTCCAAATCAAAAAGTAAAAACAGTTGTAGGCTCAACACATCAAGTGGAATCCATAGTGCAAAAATCTAGGCAAAACAAAGCAGGAGACATCCTACGCATAGGATGTCTATTGGGGCCTACTGAAGAGAAAATTTGACTGGGCTTAGACATTGAGATTCCATTTGGCTTAAGGGTTCTAGAACTTCTTTCAGAAGTGAATTTGGACCTTGTTTGTCCATTTGGCGGAGCAAAGACTGAATTCAGACTTTTTCACGTAAATCGAGCCACATCCAAGGGAAGTACAATTCCAGAATAGAAGACCTAATCCATAACATCAGCAGTCTATAAAATACAATAGTGGTTGAGATTAACTCTCCAGTTATACCAATCATTACTAAGATAATCTCTAGCAGATAAATTCTTTGATTCGATTGCCGAAATTAAACGCTTGTGTACAGGTATATTCAACCAACAAAGCAAGAAGTTGTGCGGAGACAGATCCTTTGCCAGGTGAGTGGTATGATTTGTGATAAATTGCATTGATAATTTTGATGAATTTAAGATCAGGAAGATACATTGTTAGATACCAGAAGGTGGCAGGTGACCAAGGTAGCTTAGTGTCCACCGAGGAGAGTGTAACTCACGCAAGGCTAGATCCACTAGCACCGATTATTGAGGAAGGTAGTGATACTGACACTTTGTCAGAAAAATCTTTCTTCATGATGGGTAGTCAATAGCCAGGAGGTTTCACCTATGACGGACCACTGCCAGGAGGAAGAACCTCCCTAAAGCCTTTGAATGATTCCAAGCTCACTATGATCTTCTTAGAGGGAACAAACTCAAGGGGAGCCCTAGTCTATTCTGACTATCGAGGACGCAAGTGCATTTGTATTGAAGAGAGGCCGGCTCAGAGATTTGGAGATAATCCGAGTCTATGATGATGGTGATAGATTCCAAGACGAAAAGGGGAACCACTATCTGATAGTCAGTAACCCTGAAAATTACAACAGATATGGAGATAATGTGGCGAAAGGGAAAATGGTTTCAGAAGCTCAAAATCCGCCACCAAACATTTATCGGCCAGGAGCTATTTTTATGTATGATAAGAAAACAACCAGGGTTCCAACTTATAATTAGAACGTGGGAATCTACAAGCATGAGAGTGAGGGTATAGTCGCTTACTTTCGCAGCAAAGAACCATACGTAAATGAATTAAGCAAAGACAAAGTTCTTTACTTATTCTCTTATGAAACTGCTATGGGGAAGGGTATAGTTTTTGTTGATAGATACGGGCGAGAATACCAACGTATTCTCCCAGAGGAGGTAGAAAGGGTAACAGGTCCATAAGCATCAGCATATGACCCTGAGGAAGTGCCAAGAGCCACCTAAACCCCAAGCAAGTCAACGAATCCTTTTTCAAAAGATTATGATGCTACCTCACAGTCCACCCGACCACAAGCATTCAACAACCAAGACCAACCAGCAATTCAGCCATCATTGCAAGCATGGCTTCGACAGAGTGCAACAATGGAACAAGACCAAAGCCGAGATGGTTATCAAGCCTCACGAGGGCTAAGGGATTTGCAAGAACCACCACTCTATTCAAGGTATCAAGGAGAGAGTAAGCCAAAAACTCAAGGGTCAACAGAGCCTGGAGGGCCACCCTTAGAAGGAGTTCAAAGAGATGAACCATCTCTGGCGAGAACTGTTAGAAATTATGGCTTAGGAGCACCACTGGGAGAGGAACCAGCCTACTACCGAAGACCTGAGGAGGTATATCGATTAGGACGTGGAGATCCAATGATGAGGTTTGTAGACCATCGGAGAATTAGACCTTCTCAAGTGCAAATATGGGTAAACAAGAAATACACAGGAAGCAGAGACCCAAGAGATCATGTAGAAGCCTTTGTGCCTGTAATTAGAGCTGAAGAGGTGTTAGACTTCCCTACCCAATTTGCTTTGTTTGGACTAACCCTTGAGGATGACGCTGCTACTTGGTTTGACTTAGTAGAGCGTAGAGACTTTGAATCTATGGAGGAAGTGTTTGACGAATTTATCGAGGAATTATCACAAAGGGGGATAACTCATAATACCATCTCCCAAATCCATAAATTCAAACAGAAAGATGGAGAATCTGTACGAAAAGCAGTCCTAAGACTAAAAAGATATGTTAAGTTCTGTCCGGTGGAAAAATTGCCAACTCAGTCCAGACTTATGCTTATATTCATCCAAGGACTAAGGAATGCAGATCTCCAGAAAGACTTACATATGAAGAGGAGCACGACGTTGAATGAGTTGACCAAGGAGGCTCTTTACCTTGTGGACAATTGTGCGGTCTACAAAGAGGGGGAGTTCAAGGACCTTGACGACGATTCATCTTCACAACAAAGTGGAAGCAAGTCTTCTAAGACAGCACCAAAAGGAGAAGTAGCTGTAAACCAAGAGCAGCTTGTAGATGAAGTGCTAAAAAAGATTAACTCGTACGCCAAACCCCCGGCTAAACAGCCCAAGTGGTGTGCTATTGAACAAATATGGGCAAACCATGGGACAGAGGAATGGTATTATAACAAGGGATATGTCAGAGAGAGACCTTACGCTCCCCAAGCTCCGGTAGCTTCTCCTCAAGCTCCACCGATGCCTAGGTATCAAGCAGGCAACCTACCAGGACCTGCAGGTGTAGAAAGACCACAACCAGTGTTGGGGCAACAACCACCCCTACCAGGATTCCGACCAATCGGTATAAGATACACACTAACCATAACCGAATCAGAGGATAAGGCGTTGCTCCTTTGCATGCATATTATGAAGATCCCAATGGATATGCGGAAAACTCTGTCTATTATCCACCGGAAGAACCCTCGACACCAGAACCATGGAGCATGATAGGAAGTACAGGACCACCAACAGCTGCACAGGCAGCAGGAGAAGGAAGATATAGCTTAGATGAACGAACATTGTTGTTCATCGCCAACGGAGGCATGGGCGGACAGAGACATGCATACCAACAAAGAGGAGCTCAAGGAGCACCTCAACAACCCAAGGGACCCTCCTACAAGTGTGGTGGAGACCATTGGCTAAGAGACTGTCCTCATGATGAAATCATTAGAGTCAACGCATATTGCACCGAGTGTGGAGTTACTCATTTGATTCCCGATTGTCCTAAAAACCTGAGCAAAGGAGCAAAAACCACCTTGAACATGCTAGAAACAGCACCTTCCAGTGGAGGGTCAAAAAATGAAACAATCATACCTATTCATGCGGTAACACGAGCCCAAGCTCATAGAATGACGAACGAACCTATAGTTGAAGAGCCAAAAACCGATGCCCAAAGTTCAGAAACGAAAAATCAGAGAAGCACTTGGAAAGCTAGAAAAGCGCGTATGAAAGCCAGGAAAGAACGAGAGCAAACAGCTCTATCCAAGGAGTTGAAACATACAAAGGATAGATTAGAGCGGTTAGAGGATCTAGCTAGCTTAAGCTCGCACACCACGGCAACCATAGCACCTAAGGAAATAGTAGAGCCCAAAAGTGCAGGATCAGGAGGATCTGTACTGGCAGACAAGGTAAATGAGCAGTTGGATGCGCTTCTAAAAGCTTATGAAACCAGACTCAAAAAGAACCAAACCCAGGAGCAAAGGTGGATGACTTATCCATATGCGGAAATAGAAAAACAGAGGTTAGAAATGTGTAAAAGGATGATTGAAACAGCTCAATCATTGATGGAAGACCCGCTGGGTAAACCTGCAAATTGGCATGAGGCACTGGCTCTAACCCCTATCCAACCAACTTTAGAGGAACCTGTAGAAAAAAAGGAAAAACTCACTAAAGCGTATGAGTCCAAAGGAGAGCCTATCATAGTGCCAAATACAACAGATGAGGCAAGTGACAGGTTCCAACCTAAAACATTGAAAGAAATGGGTAAGGACTGTAACGGTCTAAACGATCTGTGGAAGAAAATCCGTGAGGCCAACGAGGCTAATAGGATGAGTAACCACATGAATAGCACGAGAAAAGAAAAGAATGTAATCTTACCTCCTGTTGAAGAATTTGAGACAAGGTCACAAATGAACTTTGAGATACATTCGCAAGGGGGAGACCAAGGATCAATTAGTTCGGGGCACAGCCAACCAGACTCACTGAGAACTTTACCCTCTTACCTAGGAGAGTATGAAGCCAAGTCTGAAGTGAGAGCAATCCCATCTCAAAGACTTTCTTCTAACAAAGTGATGGATTCGTAAGGATTGATTGAGTTATTGTCCACCCCGGTGGCATGCACAATCACATTAGCCGAACTCCTCAGGTTACGACCAAACATGTGGTCCACAGTAGATAAATGCCTAGGAAAATTTGGAGTGAAAGACCCCACCCTGAGGCTACAGGAAGGGATCAGAGAGTTGGACAGACCTCAACTAAACACTAGGCCAGTACCATTAAACAAAGTTGGAGAGTATTGCGAGGGAGAAGATGGAAACACCACGCTACCAGTAGAATTCCAAGGAGTAGTTTCCAAAGCTATTCTTGACAGTGGAGCGAGAGTTGCTATCGCCACCAAGGAAATCTGGAAAAAGTGGGGAAAACCATATTTAAGAGCTACCATAATGAAATTGCAATTGGTAGACGGGTTCATGGAGAAGCCTCTAGGACTCTTAGAAAAAGTGATTGTCACTTCGTGCGGGATCGAGTATGAGCATACATTTGCGATAGTCAATTTTGACAAAAAGAACAATTATGAGATCATCTTGGGAAGACCATTCATGCGACAATTGAAGATGGTCCAAGACTGGGGTTACGACCACATATACCTCAGACATGGCAAGACAACAACTAAAATACACCTGAAAGACCATAGTTACAAAGATGTGAACCAAACACCTGTGGAGGAGTTTGATTCAGCTACAGTAGCAGGATCAGAACTCCCAGCATGGTTAGGGCAACAAAAAGAGCTATGGATGTGCGGAGCTTCACATTGTGGAAGCTTAAGAAGAGAGGAATGCGTCTTAGAAAGAGCGATAGAGGACAAGGAGTATATTCCGGAACCTTTCCCTGAAGATGCCTTGGAACCTCTAGAATGGGAACACATACTAGCAACATTGGATGTCTGTACCATTACAGATAGTCCAACAACAAAATTTTGCGATAAGGATGGCTATGATGTGCTACCCTACTACATGGTAAGCATTATACCAGGAGAAGATGATACGATGGAACCACCAGGACAAGAAGAGTTTTATAACTCCTTTGAACATGTGGAAGTAAATAATGATGCAGATAATGAGTGTTCAGACACCTAAAGTGAGCATGGAAGGGAAACCAAGAATATCAAGTTTTATGATTTTGCTAATCAGCACCCTAGTTGCCAGGAATGCTATAGGAGGAAACGAGCAAGAAACAAAGCGAGAGAGAAACTGATGCCCATGATAAAAGGTAAAACTCACTATTTGATGCTTGTAAAAGCAGAGGATTGTGTAAAAGATCAAATATCAGGAAGATTCTCAAAAGATCGAAGGGAAAGAACGCGAGAGGAAATAAAACAAGAACGAACAACTAAAACAGAAACAAAATCACAAAAATCTCAAAAATCAAAGAAAGAAACAACAAAAGACCAAGAGTGGACCAAACTGGAGCGTAAACAGAAATACCAAGAACTGAAACGGTCTTTACGTGAGATATGGACTACTGAGGAAGATAGTGATGACAAAGGGGAGTCAGAAAAGGGAAACATGAATGTACCATCACACTATCAAAAATTTACCTTCCAGGACAGAAAAATCATCATGACACCACCAGTCACGGAAAGAACCAACCAAGAATCTTACGATGGGCCAGAAAATGCAAAAAGAATAGACCTCGTGGAACCAGGTGAAAAGCCTCAGCCGGTCTATATAGCAAACGATTTAGAGCCTGAAGAAGAAGAACGGCTAACACAACTTCTCAAGAAGTATAAAGATGTGTTTGCATGGTCATATAAAGACCTCAAAGGAGTTGATCCATCGATATGCCAATATACAATTCCTTTGAAATCGGATGCAAAACCGAGCAAACAACGTCCATATACTTATAATGACACATTTGCTAAAACGAATCAAAGAGGAGATTGATAAGCTGATGGAAGCTGAATTCATCTATGAAATTGAACATACAGATTGGGTGTCACCCATTGTGGTAGTTCCCAAAAAGAACGGAAAATTGCGAGTGTGTGTAAACCTCAAAAAGGTAAATTTAGCCACCATAAGGGATAACTATCCCTTGCCAATCATAGAACATGTACTTGAGCGGGTGGCTGGAAAACGGGCTTATTCCTTTCTGGACGGATTTTCGGGATACAACCAACTAGCAATTGCGAGGGAGGATCAACACAAAACAGCGTTTGCCACAGAATAGGGAATTTATGCGTATCGAGTTATGCCGTTTGGCTTAACTAATGCCCCCGTTACCTTCCAAAGTTTAATGACGCACGCGTTCAAAGAATACCTGAGAATATTCTTAGAAATATACATGGATGATCTTTGTGTACACTCTCTTCTATGAGAGGAACATATCGATCATTTGCAAAAGGTATTTGAAAAATGTAGGACATATCGAATCTGTCTTAACCCGGAAAAATGTATCTTTATGGTTAAGCAAGGCCGCATCTTAGGACACATTGTCTCAAGAAATGGCATAACCACTGACTTAGACAAAGTCAAAGTCATTGTAGACCTACACGGGCCTACTAATGCGAAACAAGTGCAATCCTTCATGGGACACTGCGGATATTATCAAAGATTCATATACATGTATACGGTTATCGCACAACCTCTGTATCGTTTGCTAGTCAATTTCGATTGGACCAAGGAGTGTGAAACTTCATTCCAAAAGCTAAAGGAAAACCTTATATCAGCACATGTACTTAAAGCACCAGATTGGGAAAAGATATTCCATGTTCACATTGATGCTTCTGCATATGCAATCGAAAGTATTCTGGCTCAACCTGGAGACGGAACAATGGATTTTCCAGTGTGTTATGCAAGCCGACAGTTAAACAGTGCGAAAAAAAACTACACAACCACCGAACGAGAACGGTTAGGAATTATTTATGTTGTAAAGAAATTTCGGCATTATTTGCTCTCAAACAAATTTGTGTTCTTCACAGATCATCAAGCTCTTTTGTATCTGTTAAATAAACCATGCAATACAGGGAGAATTGTATGCTGGTTTATTATATTGCTAGAGTTTGATTTCACAATGGTGGTCAAAAAGGGTAAAACCCATCTACAAGCGGATCATCTTTCAAGGATACACAACGGGGAGCTTATCTTTTCAATATTGAAATGATACCCAAATGGTCACAGGAAATTGTTAGCATTCTTTCCTTTGGAAGTAGATTTGATAATATGGAATACAAATCCAAACAACAAACAATTAGACAAACAAAAAACTTCCAGTTGATAGGACGGCTGTATCATCTAGGATCGGACCAAATCCTACGATTATGTATAAATCCAGAAGAATTCAAGTGCTACCTTGAAAAAGCACATATCCAGGATTGTGCATTTCATTGTTCAACAGTGAAAACACACCAGAGACTGAAACAGTTAGGGGTTTATTGGCCAACTATGTATGCGGACACACATTCTTATGTTACCAATTGTACTATTTGTAGTGTCAAACGACCAGTGGATCACGCGACATTGTTTCAGGTAAACATTGCACCTGCATGGAGTCAATATATCATTGATTTCTTAACCACCAGGACGTTCCTTGAGAACATCACAACAGCACGGAAAAGGGCTATAGATCTGGAAGCTCGTGACTTTCAGTTAATTGGGAACCAACTCTATAAGCGAGGAAAGGACAATCAACTTAGAATCTGCGCAAGTGAAAGTGAATACTTGCTGATTCTAGAACATGCACATAGCGGAATAAGTGGAGGCCATTTTTCGAGCGATAAGACGGCAAAAATTGTCTTAACCGCACGTATATGGTGGCCTACATTGCACATGGATGCTAAAGAGTTTGTAAAGTGTTGTGACGCATGTTAGCGCACCAAGGTGCCGATAAAGAGAGATGAGATGCCACTTCGGCCTATAATGGGAGCAAGAGCATTTGCAAAATGGGGCATTGATTTTGTGGGACCTATCTCACCCCCTGCATATCGCACCCATACTCAATATATCATTGTGGCTACGGACTATCTCACAAAATGGGTGGAAGCCAAGGCAACGCAAAAAGCAGATGCACGAACTACTGCACAATTTTTGTATGAGAATGTTTTTGTACGATACGGTTTACCAATACAAATTGTCAGTGACCGTGGGACACATTTTCTTAATGAAGTCATTGAATATCTGCTAGAGGAATTCATGGTCATACATAGGAAATCTGCTCCATACCATCCACAGGCCAATGGACAAGCCGAGGCCACAAATAAAACACTATGCACGGTTCTTACTAAAATAGTGTCAGAGTCAAGAACAGATTGGGATCAACAGCTACACTCAACACTATGGGCATACAGGGTAGCTTACAAAACATCGATAGGAACAACACCGTACAACATGGTGTTTGGCCTAAATGCTATACTACCCATAGAGTTTTTAATTCCAACTCTACGAGTAGAGAAACGCTTAGAATGGACAGGGCATGAGCTCTCTTCAAGAATAGATGATCTTGAAAAGCTAAATGAACTCCGCTTGAGAGCTGTAGCTTCAATCTATGCTAAAAAGAGAAGACAAAAAGAGTTTTTTGACAAGCATGTGCGAACTAAAGAGTTCAAAACATGTGATTATGTACTTGTTTATACTTTGAAGCAACATGCCAAGAAACTTAAAAAGCGAGGGATGGGACCCTTTGTGATTAGTGATCTATCACAAAGCGGAGCTGTCAAGCTTGCTACATTAGCAGGTGAAGAAATGCCGAACTGGATTAGTGGATGTTGACTAAGGAAATATCATTTACCCCTAACACAGGAGATGCTCCAACAAATTCATCAAAGAAAACAACGAATGAAGGAAAAACAAAAAGTACGAGAGGAAGCTCAAGCAAAAGCACAGGAACGCATTGCAAAACGAAGACTTCTGCGACAACAACAACAAAGAGGAGCACCATTGCGAATCAATGACATTCGACTGATGAAGTTGGATGAAGACACAGAGGAGCCAATAATTGCAGTCAAAGTGGGTAGCAATCAAGTTGAATCGACGGCATTGCTTGATTCTGGAGCTCAAGAAAATTTGATATCTTACGGATTATACCAACAGCTCAAATCCGCAGGCCAACTTCATCCTACTTCCCAAGTGCTGGAAAGTAGTACATCACACTCGTTGACAACATTGGGTTGGACTATATTGCATGTACAAATACATCAATATATTTACCCACAAAAATTCTATGTGGTGGAGTATGAAAGCACACAACACCCAATGATGTTGGGACAACCTTGGAAAAAACAGAACAATGTGCAGATAGATTGGAATGCGAATGCAGTCAAGATTTAGCATGCACAAGAACAACAGGTGATAGCCTTTGCTCAGCAATACCGGAATAATCAGCTGCAAGCAATGCAATCACTGGAAAATGAGCCAAAAGCAAGAATGCCACCAAAGAACAACATGATACCCAAGGCCAACAGACAAGTAAAAGCCAACCATGCTAACTACATACATACGAAGTCACCGACCGTAGTGCAAAGATCTAGATTACCAAAACAAGGGAAACAAGTATGGATGTGGAAGGATCGAAATGACATGGCAGACAAACAACAATGCAACGAAAGAATTCAATCGAAGCAAATAGTTCAACCAAAAACCAAGGGCATAAAACAGATATGGATCCCAAAGAAAATGCTCGGTAATACCCCAAATGTCACTCGCATTTGGATACCAAAACAAAAGCAAAAGGAACTCCCTTCAGTACAAGCAACAATGGAAGGCAGACAGCTGCATTTGAAACAGGACAACCGACTTATGTGGATGCCAATCTGCAACAAACCAGTGGCAACCAAGGAAGTACCAAAACATCTACAAAAATCGGCAAAAACAAGCTACCAATGGAAAGCAAAGGAAATACGGTCCACGGCTATTCCGGCCAAGCCAATCCTAACCATAAAAACAACTACGGCTATCTCAACAGAAGCGGCAAAGCGATTGCCTTTTGCAAAAAAGACAATTAAACAGAGAGCAGTAGAGTTACAGCTGTTACTTGCAAAGAAAACAGGAAACCTCGGCGGCGAATGCCAATAAGTATCTTGCTTATTCCCTTCTCTTGCACAACCTTTCATTTTTCCATGCATTGACTGAGTATGCATCAATTCGGGCCACATTAATCGGCCAACCATTAGCACAACTTTTTCAACCTATGCATGGCACATACTCCGAGGCGATACCTTGTCGTCCGGGAGGACTCCGGCTAGGAGGGGGGGAGGCATTCTCAAATGTGGAACCAATAGCAAAAAGAGCAAAAAAGGGCATGATTTTTTACTATTTTAAGGGTTGTTGTTTGATTGCGAAATTTTCTAAACTAACCCAAGTACATATGCCCTTATACAACATGTATCTATAGGTATATGGGGCCAAACGCCAAATCAAGCCCCTAGGTGTGTGTATATAAGTAGAAATAGCCAATTTTCGGGCAAAATATTGATAAAACGGAGAAATCCGGCCATAAAAATTGCATCAAGTGTATATAATGTTTTGCGGAGATGTTTGTGATTTATTGTGATTTTTACGGATTTTCGGGGTTTGATTTGCTATTTTCCTTTTAATTTTGCTAATTTTCGGCAGATAAACTTCAAAAATACAAAAAGCAGGTGAAAACGATCGTAATGAAAAACAAAAAATATGGGGATGATGAGTGACTATAGGACAACCTATGGTACAGTGGGGGTGCAATTATGAGAATGAAGCGGAAAGCGTGTTTTGGCCAGGTTTTGACCGAAATGCCAAATTTCTGGTAAACATAGCAAATGGAGTCCAAATCAAGAAATTTTTTAGTCTAAACTGCATCTCGCAAGAAGATGGGAGCACGTGTCAAATTTCATGAAAAGTGGTTCGGGGACCTCCATTATAAGAAATTTTCACCTCATTTTTAGCTCATTTTCACTATTGACCTTGTGAAGAGAGCTTCTGCCACCTAGAGCGGACGGACCTTCCAGCAACTTCTACGACGTGCACGACTACCCGATGAGCTTCAGATATGAGAAGTAGGCTCACCACCTTGAGCTTTTCGCGCATGTTTGTCGTTTTGTCGCGAAAACTAGAGTAGGGTTCACACACAAAGCGGGCGGTAGAGACCTACAAGTAGAGGCGGCGACCTAATGGCTAACCCAAAAGCAACGAAACTTCATCGGCAGCTTACCCTAGCATAGGAGACTAGTCTTGGATGTCCAAAGGCAGTAGAAAACCATCAGGAAAAACCCTAATTCCTAGAATCCCGCAAGAGGCCACCAAATGAGAAATCGGTGAAAAGGCGCCCAAATGCTACCAAAATTCATGGGTAGGAGCATCTCAACATGCTCGACAAGTCTATGTGACCCACATGACCAAAAAGTGACCCGAAGCGACACTAAACTTCAGAAATGGCATCAGACACACAAATCATCAAATTGCTCTCGCGGCCAAACCGCATGCCCGTTTGCCACCAAACTTCACGAGCGGCTTTCCTAGACCATCAACAACCAAGTCCTATGGTGGTAGGCCACCACAAATCATCGAAGATATGTAAACGCAACCACAGGTGCTTCTAGAGCGACAAATTGCCAAATGAAGCTCCGGTGAAGCCAAAGTCGACAAAAACCATACGGCAAGGATCCCCAAGGGATCGGGAAGCTATGGAGACCAACATCAAGAAATTTCATCGCCAAAAAGCACTCCAAAAGTCAAAAAATCGCTCGAAGGCTCTGAAGTCCACACAGGGAGTTATTCTCTATCCATTTGACTTTTTTATTGAAATTAGGCTTAAAAGGGACTCAGGGGGACTAAGGGCAGGCACTGGTGGCACAATTCATCAAAAAATCATCAGGAGACATCCTACGCGTAGGATGTGTCAAGGGCATTTCTGGGCACAGATCCCAACATTTTTCATCACACACATTTTCTGAATGACCTTTACATGCTATCCACCAAGTTTTATCACATTTGGACCAAAATTGACCTCATATGCCTGAAAAACGCAAAGTTAGGGCATAGATACAAAAATGGGCCATAGACCTACCAAATCTTGTCCAAATCACATGAAACTTGCACAACACATTCACCAACACATCACCAACCAATCTGTGTGGTCAGAAGCAAAAATTGGTGAAGTAGACATCCTACGCGTAGGATGTCTATTTGACATTTTTGGCCTACAGAGGATGTTGGTCCATTCTAGATCCAATCACCTCATCATCAAGAGCTTATATATCAATTTTGAAACCATTCTAATCATTTTTGACCCCCAACACCTTCAAGATACACTTTTTGAGCTCAAAAACACTACACAGGCTCTTACAAGCATCAATCCTTGTCCAAATCCAAATCCAAGAGCATAACCATGTTCCATAGGCCAAGGACTACCCACAGAACAAATCTCATGCAATTCTGATGAAATAGACATCCCACGCATAGGATGTCTCCAGCATAATTTGGACCTTCTGTGCAAGGAGTGACATCATGGGAGCCAATACCATGGTGCAATGAGCCCATATACCAATTTTCAACCCATTTGGACATCAATTGCTACCTGTTATGGACTTTCTACCCAATTTGTGACCTAAAGCCTGAATCAGCCAAAAAATCCACTTTTTGATGCCCAAATCCATATCCAAGCACATAGCCATGTTCCATGAGCCATGCACTACCAACATGTCAAGTATCAACCAATTCTGATGAAAAAGACATCCTACGCGTAGAATGTCTAAATGGAAAATTTTGGCCAGATTTGCACTCTGAGCACATGCACAGTTTCACAAGTTCCTTTAAGCTTTATTTTCAATTTTCAAGTCATTTAGATAATTAAAACTCAGTTTGTCAGCTAATATGGAAAAAACGCTAACTTCAGACTACTGAGTGCAGCAGGATCTATGGCAACCACGAAGTCACGGCAAAGAAGAAAAGAATGACCATTAAGGATTACCTAGAAGAAGTGGAGCCCTTCGTCATACCGGAAGGAACACTGAAGCCCACCAGCACATGGATCCAAGACGATCTGCTAGAGTCGAACGACCTAAAGATCTACCAAGGAGTTTTCAAAGACACTGAAGGGAATGTGATCGAGCTACCAATGCTGCCATGAGAACTCAATGAGTTTGTAAGAAGCAAGATGGCCGGGGACTTGGAGAAGATTGATCTCCACAACTATTTTGAAGCAGTGTCGGCAGGGGTTGACATAAAGAGAGTCTGGGAGTTTGTGACGACCATCAAAGAAGACGGAGTGGCCAGAGTAACCGATCTACAAGGCAGGCCAGAAACAGAAATAATCATCACTAAGCAAGTTGTAGCAGATGCACTAGACCTCTCCAACAAGGGGGATAGTGTAACTAAAAGAAGGGATGATGTCAAGGTGTACAATGAGAAGAAAGGAAACTACACTTTTGAAAATATTTCCAACCCAAGAGTGGAAATCATGAGTCAGTTGTACAACCAATACTTCCATATGTGCACGAAGCGGCCACAAAAGTACCGAATGCCGCCAGGAGCAATTGCCACGACGTTCACTTGGGAAATGATGAAGAGCACTCCAAAGATAATCAACTATGCAGCATATATACATGAAAACCTAGTGAAGATGGGTAACAATAAGCCAACGTACATTGTGCCAGGAGAACTAATCACTAAGGTGATTTATGGGGCATTGCACGCAAAAGGAAGATGGCCTAACCCCCCGTAACGAATGGCTGAGGCTCAAAGAAGACAAAGAAGACGAGCCACAACGAGCACCAAGGGTTGCTACAAGATTGAAAAGATGGCTAGAGCCTGTTCAAGAGGAACAGCCAGAGCAAAAGAAAGGAAAGAAAGAGTTTGCCCAAGTGCCGGTGAAAGAGACAAAGTCACAAAAAGAGGCAAGATTAGAGTGACTGATAGAGAGCTTTAGAGCAGAGAGAGCCCTTAAAGGTGATTTGAGTGAACTCTGGAAGCCGTCTCTAGAAGCAATGTCTGGATCATCCCGAAG
The DNA here is from genome assembly GCF_014529385.1 of Adiantum capillus-veneris. Taxonomy (NCBI): domain Eukaryota; kingdom Viridiplantae; phylum Streptophyta; class Polypodiopsida; order Polypodiales; family Pteridaceae; genus Adiantum; species Adiantum capillus-veneris. Next base: position 154,418,278 of record NC_140944.1, read on the forward strand.
GGTGCAAAGGGATAGATTCGAACATTACATTACAAATTTTGAGATTTTTTATGCCGCATCAAAAAATATCCCGCATGTACCTTTCACAAAGGAGGAAGTGGAGCAAATACGACAGAAACTGCTAGACGAGCAAGAGAGCCAAGAGAGAGAAAGAAAAACAAAGGCTAACCGAGATCTAAAGAAAAAGCCTACATCTCTAGCGGCCAGCCCTAAACCCAACCCACCGCCCTCACCACCTCCTAGCAACCCTCCACAAGAAGATACAGAGGCTGAAGAAAAACCAGAAGAACGAGAAGAGGCCAAGCAAGAGCAGAGCCAGGAGCCGGAACCAAAGGAAGAGGCTAAGCCTCGAAGTGGGCAACAAGAGCCAAATGATTCATATAACACATTTTTGGACCTGCTAGCGGCAGGATACACGAAAGAAGAGACTGCCACAGTCGCATTCGACTTGGCAAGCACAGGGCCTAAGGAACAAATGCAAAGCATTAGGCTAGTAGAACTAAAAGAAATGGCCACAGATACAGTGGATCTGCACCCGCCCTCCAACGACTGGGATGTGGTGATGACAAAGTTAACTGGGTTAAGAGTGCAGCCCATGGCCTCAGAAAGTGAGATGGCAGCTCTCAAGGCCACGGAAGTAAAGATAAAGCTGGAAGTAGACTCTCTACAAGGACAAAGTCAAAGGTAGAAAGAGAGAGAAGCGGAGCTACAGGCCAGTTTAGCAAGGGCATTGCAAAGATGCCAGGAAATAGAAAAGGAAAATCAGGCAGCAGCACAAAGAATGCAAGGAGTTGAAGAGGAATGTCAGCAACTCAGCAAATCACTGATAGATGCCGAGAGGAAAAGGGATAACCTGACCCTACAGCTGGCTGAGGAATCTAAAGAAGTCGAAGCCATGCAAAACGCCAAAGAAAAGGCGGAGATAGATCAAGAAGCCAGCCAGCTCAAAGTGAACCATCCAGAGGCTGCGGGCATCTCCTGCCAGAGTCAGAGCTACTAGCTCGACTCACACCGCTACGGAAAGTCAACTTTATGAAGAACAGATGCAAGAACTTCATAAGGCGCTGACTCTAGAAAAAAAGCAAAGATTGATGATGGCAAAAGGGTCTATTGTCATGCAAACACGAATGGAAGAAGAACAGAAAGCCCTGCAAGAGGAATTAGAAAGTATCAAAAGAAAGCTCGAGGAGGCGGAGAAGATAAACGCCGAATTGAATGACCTCCTCGTAAATATGGGCGAAGAAGCTGAAACGGAAAAACAAAAACTCCTAAAGCAGATTGAGGAGCTGAGAGGACAGCAAGCCGGAGAGCAAGAGGGCATAGGGCCAGCATCCAATGAAGGCATAGATTTAGAAAATGTGGCAGATCCGGTGGACACACCTATGCATGAGGAAATCCTAGAAGGATCCTCTCAAGAGCCACAAGATCTGACACAGGAGGAGGAAGAAAAGCTGCGTAAGGCAATAGAGGTGGAGATCATAGAGACAACAAAGGAAGCCTTGGAGTGGGAGTAGAGGGTTTTCAAGTCCATGACCATCCAGAAGATTGACGCCAGCAACCTCAGGCATGAATGGATTCAACCCTCTCTCCCATATCCATTGCTGAAATATGAAGCCGCCACCATCAATAACAGGATTAGAGAAGAGCCGACCGTGCCACTCTACAACGCAGACATCTCCCAACCAGAAGGGGCCAGGCTAATAATTGACTCTCAGCCCAAATGGAGGAAGGCTTGGCTCACAAAGTACCCACAATACCTAATCCACTTGGTAGAGGCGCCGAAAAACATCAGAGACAACCTCAGCTTTTGTCCTCTACCAAGGATCAGGACGTGGAAAGCCCAGGAAATATTACAAAGGAGCCAACCCACTTGGCTGAATTATCCTAAGCTGCCGGGCTTGAAGGCAGGTGAGAGAATAAGTGTCCAATACATGGTGAAAACCCTAACGGGCGCCATCAAATTGTTCCCTGGCTCACCTGACCTTACGTGCATCATGATAAAGAAAATCTGCAAAACCCTTTTAGCAATATTTGAGACATTCAAGCCAGGCCAGGTGACAGACAGTATCTTCTTCTTCCAAGATACTTACAGATGCGCCTATGATCTGTCTGGTCAGCCTTCCAAGGAGGTGATACATGCGTTGTATCAAAGGATAATGTTTCTACCATTCTATCACCTCCAGGCCTTTGAAGAAGCGTTCTACACCGGCTTCTTCACAATAAACACTGATATTTTCGGCCCAACAATGATGAATCTACATGCAAGATACGAATCAGTGATCAAGATGCGTGAAACCATACGATGAAGAATCAGATCAGCAGCCATGTCGGGGACGACATGAGCAAGGAGGGGGGGAGTGTTAGAAGCTGGACACACCCCACAGAAACTAACCACTCCGAAGATTATCATTTTTGTAATTATTCATTTATTGAGGAAACCTGATTTTTCACCTTGTAAATATTGGGGCTTACAGAAGTTTCCAGATTGTATCCCAGTTTTGATAGTTAGATTGAGTAGATGGTTGATTTGGAACTTTAGGGTTTGAGAATTGTAAAGTATATATACCACTTTTTGACCTTAATGAAAAAAAACCCTTTTGTCATTTAAAAAAAACAAGTTTTGAAGTTTCTGAGTGAGCGTACTGTGTACGAGAGAGAGAGAGTGAGCTTCATCTTGACGCTACGTGTGCACCGATGGTCGGAATCGAGTGCGGAGAAGTGCAGCGTGTTGCTCCCGATGAGAGCTACGCGCCGATACCTACATTGCGCGCGTATGGTCTGGTTTTGCGAGCTCCTTCTACAAGCTTCATCTGGTGATTGGGTGAGCATACGTTGTCCGATTTTGCATTGCAGCATATCCACGCGTTCGCATTGAGTAGAGCTACACATTAGGCACTTTAGATTTTGAAAATGAAGACCTTCAAATTTCGGCCATACATCCTACTTGATTTTGCACCGGGTGTTTTGGGTTGGGGTTTTGGTTCATAGATCTTAGGGAGAGCGACCTACTGGTGTTAGTAGGGTCTCCTTCAAGTTCTATGGTGTTTCGACATTGTTTGATGGGTGTTCGGCTCTAGACAGCGTTGTAGGAAGTTTCCTCTTATGCACTCTTGAAGACTGTGACTTAGACAATTGGTAGAGACCTCTGTAGAAATTAGTTAGGAGTCGGTCGAGTGTAGGTTGACACCTTATGCTTGCTTCCACGCGCATGCGGGTCGAGCTTCGTCCTTAGCTGACATTATATGTTAGGTGAGTTCTCGTTGTGCTGACGTTCGTCGCGGCGTATCCGTCCAACACTTTAGTACTTCAAAACAACAGGTAGATAACAAAGGGATTATACCCTTAATAGAGCTCCCGCCTTGCTTCACTCTCACCACCTCACACCCACCTTGTTGCATCAACTTCACACTCTGAAATATGTGCAGAAATGACCTCCTTTTACAGGCCAGAAGGACTGCTCTCTCTCATGAGAGGCAGCCATGTGTAGCCACCTTTGTGTAAATAAGTCCAAATCCGACCCTCCAATCCACCCATGTGTGGCCGCCCTTGAGAAGACAAGTCCACTTTTGAATTCGGCCACTAGCCACCGGTCATTGACTACCGGCCAATCGGTCAACCGACCGATCGTTTTCGACCACTTTTCGGCCGCCGGCTGGCGAGTGATTTTTATTTTCGGCGAGTGACTTTCCTTCACGTACGATGGCTTCTCCTCATAATGAGGACCTTAAAAATGTGTCTTTTTACCATAAAAACTTACAAGGGGTAAATCAAGCTCTATACTTAACAATCTCCCCCTTGGAGACTGATCTCCAAACCAAACCTGTGACTGCTTTCCATCCTTGCTTCTTATCCTTGAATGCCGATTGAAGATGGGAAAAAGCTCAACTTCTCCTTGTTGACCACCTTTGTAAACATGTCTGCAAGATTTTCACTTGTATGCACCTTTCCTAGCTTTAGTTGTCCCTCTTCCAAAAGAGTGCGTATGAAGTGATATCTCACCTCAATGTGCTTTGTCCTTGAATGAAAGGCTGAGTTCTTCGCAAGATGGATAGCGCTTTGGCTATCACTGTACAAGACACAATTGTTTTGTTTGAATCCAAGCTCTTCTAAGAATCTGTGAAGCCACAGAATTTCTTTGCTTGCCTCCGTCATTGCTACATACTCTGCTTCCGTGGTAGAAAGTGAAACCACTTTCTGCAGCTTTGAAGCCCAGCTTACTACTGTGCCTCCAACCGTGAACACATAGCCAGTTGTGCTCCTTCGAGTATCTTTGTCACCTACCTTATCTGCATCAGTATACCCTTCTAGAAAAATATCAATACCTCCAAAATACAAAGCATTTGTTGTTGTCCCTTTTAGATACCTAAGTATCCACTTCACAGCTTGCCAATGCTCTTTACCTGGGTTGTCCATGAACCTACTCACAACTCCCACTGCATGTGCAATGTCTGGCCTTGTCCAGACCATAGCATACATTAGAGAACCTACCGCTGCAGCATATGGAACTTTAGACATATAGGCTATCTCCTCTTGTGTCTTTGGACACATATCCTTCGTTAGTTTAAGTGACCAGCCAAAGGTGTAGAAACTAGTTTTGCATTTTGCATTGCAAACCTTTCTAGTACCTTCTTGATGTAATCCTCTTGAGATAGCTTTATTGTCTTCTTTGTCTTATCCCTTGATATTTTCATACCAAGTATCCTCTTTGCAACACCTAAATCTTTCATTGGAAAATATTTAGAAAGCTTCTCTTTTAGGTCTTTGATGTCCTGCATGTTAGCACTAGCAATCAGCATGTCATCAACATACAACATTAGGATGATGAACTTCCCATCTCCCAAATTCTTCCTGTAGATGCAATGATCTGAGTTGCATCTTCTGAATCCATGATCTAACATCCATCGATCGAACTTCAAGTACCATTGTCTCGATGCTTGCTTTAATCCATACAAGCTTTTCTTTAATCTGCAAACCATTTTCTCCTTACCTTTTACTTCATACCCCTTTGGTCGAAGTACTCTAAGTCACCATGAGAGAATGTCGTATTTACATCCATTTGATCAAGATTTAGATCATGAGCAACCACAAGGCTTAAGACAAGCCTAATCGAGTTCATTTTTACAACAGGGAAAATATTTCATTGAAGTCACTACCTTTCTTTTGAGAAAACCCTTTTACCACAAGCCTAGACTTGTACCTTTTCTTCCCACCTTCTTCTTCCTTCAGCTTGTACACTGATTTGTTTTGAAGTGCCCGCTTACCTTTAGGCAACTCAACCAACTCCCATGTTTGGTTGCGATGTAGTGAGTCCATCTCCACTTGCATGCTCTTCGTCCATTCTTCTTTGGATTCGTGTTGCATAGCTTCTTCGTATGATTCCGGCTCTCTAGAATCTAAGATCAAGAGATGGTTGAAGGAAGGAACAAACCTTTCTGGAGGTCTACTTGCTCTTGTAGATCTTCGAGAAATAGGTTGAGGCTCCTCATTTGGTTGACATTGTTGCACATTGTCACCGTTTGCAGTCCTTGAGTCTTCACCTTCCTCAAGCTCCATGTACTCATCACGTGTCTCTTTTGTTTGTTTTCTTTCCAAGTAATCTTTGTATATATTTTGTTCGTTAAAAATTACATCCCTACTCTTTAAGATTTTACCATCTTCAGAATTCCATAGGCGATACCCAAAGTCACCTTCTCCATAGCCAATGAAAAAACACTTTTTGGACTTTGCATCTAGCTTTAATCTTAGGCTTCTATCTATGTGCATGAAAGCCTCACACCCAAACACTTTGAGAAATGCATAATTCACCGGTTTACCTGTCCATGCCTCTTCTGGAACTCCCCCATCCAATGTCGTTGAGGGTGACTGGTTGATTTAAGTACACAGACGTACTTACAGCTTCCGCCCAAAGCTCAAGCGGTAGGCCTGCATGTAGCCGCATGCTTCGTGCTCGCTCCATGATTGTCCTATTCATCCTTTCTGAAATTCCATTTTGTGAGGTGTCCTTGGGGTTGTCCTTTGCCTCCGAATGCCATTGCTAGCACAAAAGCTTTCAAAAGCTTGGCTGCAATATTCGCCTCCATTGTCGAATCTGAGGCATTTAACCTTGGTACCTGTTTCATTCTCCACAAAGGCTTTCCACCTTTGAAATATGGAAATTACATCGGACTTATTCTTCATGATAAACCCATGTTTTTCTAGTCTCATCGTCTATGAATGTTACATAGTACAATGAGCCACCAAGTGATGGTGTACTTGCAGGACCCCAAACATCAGAATGTGTTAGGAAATAAGACGTAGCTAAATAGATAATTGAGTAGATTACTTAATGGAGAGAGACAGATTTACATACACGAGATTATAGAGTAGAGAGAGAGAGAGAGAGAGAGTACACACGATATACGTGGTTCACCCAATGTGGGCTACGTCCACGGAAAAGCAGCCACTCAATGGCTTTAGTACTTCAAAACAAGAATTAGTTTACAAAGGGATTATACCCTTAATGGAGCTCCCGCCTTGCTTCACTCTCACCACCTCACACTCACCTTGTTGCATCAACTTCACACTATGAAATGTGTGTAGAAATGGCCTCCTTGTATAGGCCAAAAGGGCTGCCCTCTCTTATGAGAGACAGCCATGTGTAGCCGCCCTTGTGCGAATAAGTCCAAATCGGACCCTCCAATCCGCCCATGTGTGGCTGCCATTGAGAAGACAAGTCCGCTTTTGAATTCGGCCACCGGCCATTGACTTCCGACCACCGGACACCGGACACCGGCCATTGACTTCCGACCACCGGCCATCGGCCATTGACTACCGGCCACCGGCCAACCGAGCGGTTGTTTTCCGACCACTTTCCGGCCGCCATCCGGCCATAATATTCCGGCGAAAAAGAATATTCCGTCGAAAAAAAATCTCGGGGGCCTCCACCCCCGAGGCCTTTAAAGTTGCCCCTGATTCTTGTCCGTGAAAATTTTGGTTTCCGGTGAGTGATTTTCCTTCACGCACGATGGCTTCTCCTCATAATGGGGGCCTTACAAATGTGGGCTTTTACCACAGAAAATTACAAGGGTAAATCAGGCTCCATACTTAACAATCTCCCACTTGGAGACTGATCTCCAAACCAAACCTGTGACTGCTTTCCATTCTGGCTTCTTATCCTTGAATGCTGATTGAAGATGAGCAAAAGCTCAACTTCTCCTTGTTGACCACCTTTGTAAACATGTCTGCAAGATTTTCACTTGTATGCACCTTTCCTAGCTTTAGTTGTCCCTCTTCCAAAAGAGTGTGTATGAAGTGATATCTCACCTCAATGTGCTTTGTCCTTGAATGAAAAGCTGAGTTCTTCGCAAGATGGATAGCGCTTTGGCTATCACTGTACAAGACACAATTGTCTTGTTTGAATCCAAGCTCTTCTAAGAATCTGTGAAGCCACATAATTTCTTTGCTTGCCTCCGTCATTGCTACATACTCTGCTTCCGTGGTAGAAAGTGAAACCACTTTCTGCAGCTTTGAAGCCCAGCTTACTACTGTGCCTCCAACCGTGAACACATAGCCAGTTGTGCTCCTTCGAGTATCTTTGTCACCTGCCATATCTGCATCAGTATACCCTTCTAGAAAAATATCAATTCCTCCAAAATACAAAGCATTTGTTGTTGCCCCTTTTAGATACCTAAGTATCCACTTCACAGCTTGCCAATGCTCTTTACCTGGGTTGTCCATGAACCTACTCACAACTCCCACTGCATGTGCAATGTCTGGCCTTGTCCAGACCATAGCATACATTAGAGAACCTACCGCTGCAGCATATGGAACTTTAGACATATAGGCTATCTCCTCTTGTGTCTTTGGACACATATCCGTCGTTAGTTTAAAATGACCAGCCAAAGGTGTAGAAACTGGTTTTGCATTTTTCATTGCAAACCTTTCTAGTACCTTCTTGATGTAATCTTCTTGAGATAGCTTTATTGTCTTCTTCGTCCTGTCCCTTGATATTTTCATACCAAGTATCCTCTTTGCAGCACCTAAATCTTTCATTGAAAAAGATTTGGACAGCTCGTCTTTTAGGTCTTTGATGTCCTGCATGTTAGCACTTGCAATCAACATGTCATCAACATACAACATTAGGATGATGAATTTCCCATCTCCCAATTTCTCCGTGTAGACGCACTGATCCGAGTTGCATCTTGTGAATCCATGATCCAACATCCATCGATCAAACTTCAAGTACCATTGTCCTGATGCTTGCTTTAAAGCATACAAGCTCTTCTTTAATCTGCAAACCATTTTCTCCTTACCTTTTACTTCATACCCCTTTGGTTGAAGCATGTAGATTTCCTCCTCTAAGTCACGGTGAGGGAATGCCGTATTTACATCCATTTGCTCGAGATTTAGATCATGAGCAGCCACAAGGCTTAAGACAAGCCTAATTGAGTTCATTTTTACAACAGGAGAAAATATTTCATTGAAGTCAATACCTTTCTTTTGAGAAAAACCTTTTACCACAAGCCTAGACTTGTACCTTTTCTTCCCACCTTCTTCTTCCGTTAGCTTGTACACCCATTTGTTTTGAAGTGCCCGCTTACCTTTAGGCAACTCAACCAACTCCCATGTTTGGTTGCGATGTAGTGAGTCCATCTCCACTTGCATGCTCTTCGTCCATTCTTCTTTGGATTCATGTTGCATAGCTTCTTCATATGATTCCGGCTCTCCAGAATCTGAGATCAAGAGATGGTTGAAGGAAGGAACAAACCTTTCTGGAGGTCTACTTGCTCTTGTAGATCTTCGGGGAATAGGTTGAGGCTCCTCATTTGGTTGACGTTGTTGCACATTGTCACCGTTTGCAGTCCTTGAGTCTTCACCTTCCTCAAGCTCCATGTACTCATCACCTGTTTCTTTTGTTTGTTTTCTTTCCAAGTAATCTTTGTACATATTTTGTTCGTTAAAAATTACATCCCTACTCCTTAAGATTTTACCATCTTCAGGATTCCATAGGCGATACCCAAAGTCTCCTTCTCCATAGCCAATGAAGAAACACTTTTTGGACTTTGCATCTAGCTTTGATCTTAGGCTTCTATCTATGTGCATGAAAGCCTCACACCCAAACACTTTGAGAAATGCATAATTCACCGGTTTACCTGTCCATGGCTCTTATGGAACTCCCCCATCCAATGCCGTTGAGGGTGACCGATTGATTAAGTACACAGACATACTTACAGCTTTCGCCCAAAGCTCAAGCGGTAGGCCTGCATGTAGCCGCATGCTTCGTGCTCGTTCCATGATTGTCCTGTTCATCCTTTCCGAAATCCCATTTTGTTGAGGTGTCCTTGGGGTTGTCCTTTGCCTCCGAATGCCATTGCTAGCACAAAAGCTTTCAAAAGCTTGGCTGCAATATTCGCCTCCATTGTCGGATCTGAGGCATTTAACCTTGGTACCTGTTTCATTCTCCACAAAGGCTTTCCACCTTTGAAATATGGAAAATACATCGGATTTATTCTTCATGACATAAACCCATGTTTTTCTAGTCTCATCGTCTATGAATGTTACATATTACAATGAGACACCAAGTGATGGTGTACTTGCAGGACCCCAAACATCAGAATGAACCAACTCAAGTTTTTTATTTTTTCTTTCATTTCCTGATTTTTTAAATTTTACCTCTTTTGTTTACCATAAACACAATCTTCACAGAACTCTAAGTCCACTTCTTTCAAACCTGGTAGAAGCTTCTTTGTTTGAAGGATTTGCATTCCTTTGGCACTCATATGCCCAAGTCGGTAGTGCCACACCGCACTGTCAACTTCTGTAGTTGCTGCACAAGCTGAAGGTTGCGTGCTAACAGTACACAAGTAAAGTGTACCGACTTTTTCACCCTTGGCAACCACCAAAGATCCCTTTGAGATCTTCCACCGTTTGTTTCCAAATGCAATGTTGTGACCTTCATCGTCCAATTGTCCTGTAGAGATCAAATTTTTGCGAAGAGAAGGAACATGCCTAACATCTTTAAGCTTCCATTCATTTCCGTTAGCAGTTTTGACAGAAACTGTACCTTTGCCGACAATCTCACAAGCTTCATCATCTCCCAAGTATACATACCCAAAATTACCTTTGGTGTAGTCTTGGAAATGTTGCTTGTGTGGTGTCGCATGGAATGAAGCCCCGGAATCTACTATCCAGGAATTAGACACATTGTCTAATGAGAGAATTAGAGCATCTTGCTCTACTTTACCTGCCACACTGGCCTCCGATGTTGACTTGTTGTCTTGAGACTCTGTCTCCTTCTTCATCTTGGACCAGCAATCCTTCTTGACGTGCCCCTTCTTGCCGCAGTTCCAACATTCAAGAATTGACTTTGTGCGTGACTTGCTCCGCCTTGAGCGATCACGACCCTTTTGGTTTTTGAACCTCTCCTTAAGCCTTCCTCTTGTTTCCATTGATAGTGCAGCACTTGATGATTCTCATGTGCTTCTCCTTCGCATTTCCTCACTTAGGAGAACACCCACAACATCATCAAACTTAAGAGTATTTGTGCCAGAGATAGAATTACTTACATCCATCACAAGGTTGTCCCAACTATCCGGTAGAGATGATAGTATAAGGAGAGCTCGCACTTCGTCATCGAAATTGATTTTCACTGATCGAAGTTGACTTATGTTTGTGTTAAAGTCATTTAGGTGTTCTGCAACTGAACCATTCTCTGCCATCTTTAGATTGAACAAGCGCTTCATAAGAAATACCTTATTGGATGCCGATGGTTTCTCGTAGAAGTCGTCAAGTGGCTTCATCAAGTCCTCCGTGGTCTTCATCTCCGAAACATTGAAGGCCACCGTTGATGCCAAGCTTAACCGGATTGTTCCCAGTGCCTTTCGATCAAGGACAATCCATGCTACATCTGCCATTGTTGCAGGCTTCTTCACAAGACTGCCTAGTGGCAAATAGAGGTCCTTCTGGTAGAGATAGTCTTCAATCTGCATCTTCCAATGTTGGTAGTTTTTGCCATTGAACTTCTCAATCTTGAACTTCCCTTCCTCCGCCATAACTCCCACTCAATCCAAGGAATCCTTTCCTTGAGATAATTTAGCTATGAACAAACCTTGCTCTGATACCAGTTGCTAGGAAATATGACGTAGCTAAATAGATATTTGAGTAGATTACTTAATGGAGAGAGATAGATTTCACACATGAGAGATTATAGAGTAGAGAGAGAGAGAGAGAGAGAGTACACACGATATACGTGGTTCACCCAATGTGAGCTATGTCCATGGGAAAGCAGCCACTCAATGGCTTTAGTACTTCAAAACAAGAAGTAGTTTACAAAGGGATTAATCATTATACCCTTAATAGAGCTCTCGCCTTGCTTCAATCTCACCCCCTCACACCCACCTTCACACTCTGAAATGTGTGTAGAAATGGCCTCCTTTTATAGGCCAAAAGGGCTGCCCTCTCTCATGAGAGGCAGCTATGTGTAGCCGCCTTTGTGTAGATAAGTCCAAATCGGACCCTCCAATCCACCCACGTGTGGCCGCCCTTGAGAAGACGAGTCCGCTTTTGAATTTGGCCACCAGCCATTGAATTCGGCAACCGGCCACCGGCCATTGACTTTTGACCACCGACCACTGGCCATTGACTACCGGCCAAGCGACCGATCGTTTTTTGACCTCTTTCCGACCGCCGTCCGGCCATAATATTCCGGCGAAAAAGAATATTTTGGCGAGTTTTTTTATTTTGGTTTCCGGCCATAATATTCCGGCCGTGAAAATTTTGGTTTCCGGCGAGTGACTTTCCTTCACGCACGATGGCTTCTCCTTATAATGGGGGCCTTACAAATGTGCGTTTTTACCACAAAAACTTACAAGGGGTAAATCAGGCTCCATACTTAACAGATAGAGCCAGGCCGTTGGGAGTTGACATACTCAGCCATTTCTTCAGATAACCCCACACAAAATTGTTACTTTTGCTCGACGAATTCTATTTTGTGGAAGATAGTAGCCTTGAGATATAAATCCCAAAACTTGTCCACATATTTGTGAATAGACACATGTGAGAGAAGCTTCAAACTGCACCATTCGGTAAGTATTTTTTCCTTTGCATCGCTTGCAAGGAATTGCTTCATGATAGAAACTCGTAGATTTTTCCATGTCTTTGGGGCTTCACCATTGCTATGAAGGCTAGCCCATATTAACGAGCTGATTTCTGGAAGTGCATAGCTACATGGCGTAGCTTGGAGGACTCCATGAAGCCCTCGCCTCCAAAGGCTGGATGAAGGCCAATACTTTGTCAGTGGCACCAAAGGTGCCATCATAGGTGAGAAAGAGACACTCTTTCCTCCCTCTTTGAACTTCTTGAGCCTTTGTGATCTTCGCCATGCAGGGTATGATTTGCGATGTCCTCCCCTCTTGTAATCTCTAGGAGAATAGCCCTAGCTTTCATCGGGAGAGGAGGAAGGTGAAGAGGAAGGAGAAGAGGGTGACCTCTTTCTTGATCTTTTCCTTTGTTTCCTCTTTTCCCTTTTGAAGTGATGAGGAGAAGGGCTGTGTGTTGACCGTTTCCTCATGGGAGGAGTTGGCGATCGTGTAGACTGTCGTCTTCGTGGAGCCACGTCTTCATAGGAACTTAAGGAGTCATTCCTTTCTTGTTCTTTGAATTCCTCCTCTCGTATGGGAGAGAGTTTTCTTTTGGGGGTCTCATCAAGAGGCCTCCTAAGCTCTCTCTCCTCTTGGAGAAGAAGGGAAATCCCATAAGCACGAAGTTGTTGAGTAACTTCGGCTTTCAAAGTAGGGTTTCCCATAGCTAACATTTTTACTGTCAATTTGGTTCCTCACTTATCATCACTGTTCTTGCTTAGCATAGCATAATAGCATAGTAATGAAGATGAAAAAGATGGCAAGCTTAAGCATTGAAGCATGGATTTTGGTTGGATTTGCATTCCATAGCCAAGAGTGTTAGTGTAGGCTCTCCACTTCTCAACAAAATGGACAAGGAGATGGAGCTCTTGCACTTTGCACTCCACACAATGAGAGAATGTGTGTGTGTGTGTGTGTGTGTGTGGGAGAGTATACCCCCCTCTCATGCTTGGTCCACACCTCTCTCTCTCTCTCTCTCTCTCTCTCTCTCTCTCTCTCTCTCTCATTTGGACATGTGTCCTCTGTTTCCTCTTTGAGAGAAAAAATTATTTATTTTTTATGCATCTAAATTATCGTTGGACTCCTTTAAAACCTATCCAATAGGATTCAAGCACATCATGAGGGCCACATGTGGAGGATCATTTGAATATGTGTCTTTTATGCTTCTTAAGTCATTTGCTTTGAATTGAATACTTCAAGCACTTAGTTAATCAAGCATGGAAACAGTTGATGCCTCTTGAGAGTTTATCTTTGAATTAAACACTTCAAGAACCTTAGTCATTTTTAAGCATAAAAATAACCTCAAGCTTTAGGCAAGGTTCCCACAAACATTTTAAGGACTTTAGTTAGCAAGCTGACAAGCACCTCATGCTTGGGTAGGGTTCCCACCTCAAGGTCAACCCTAGCTTGCCTGAGATCAAAGGACTTTTTAACACTAACTTTTGGAGGTCTTTAATGAAGTTAACCCTAAGGTATTTAAGCTCCATTAGGTAGCATTTCTCTTTAACATACCATCTCTCATTTGGATCCCTTTAACCTTGGCCCCGTGTTGAGACAGATCCATAAACACATGTCTATTTTCTAACCCTTCTTCCCGTTTATTCTCCCACATTAAATGATCAGTTTAATATGAGAAAGTCGATTGGATTGGCTAGATATTAGATTTTATGACAGTCAGCATCACCCACATGGCCAACATCACTTAAGCTCCAAGGAAACAAAGAGACAGTAAAATCGTATGCTAACAACCAGTAGGCAGCATTTTCAAGAACCCTTCTTGCCAAGCCAATTACAATTATGCATTATATCAAATCATAAGTCTATAATGAGCTTCAGTTCTACAGTGGCACACAATTCAGTCAACCATTTCATGTTAAGATTGGCGAGTTCTATCTAGGAACAACCAAAAAGCCCCCTCACATGGTGATATTTAAGAGTAAAAAAAGGTTGCATCCATCAATGAAAGCCTTTTATCAAAACTCAACCATATATCTAGCTTGTATAACAGTAAATAATACCCAATTAAACAATATCTCATGTGTCTATTTATGAGAATGATCAGTAAAATCCAATGTCCTAACTCTAAGTGACCTCATCAGCTAGGCTCTTTATGCAATATCAGGAAAAATTTTATAAGAGTGGGACAACCTAAACCCTATAGTAAATCATCAATAGATGATAGATATAATCTTATTATTATGAAACCCTACAGTAAACAACAAGGGTAACAAGTTGGGCGATAAAAGACATACGCAAAACTTCTGATTAGTTTAAATAGTCATGCCATGAATCACTCGATTATGCGGATCAATGCTATGGCTCAAGTTTGATTGTAAGGTTGAGGTATTTTAATGTGATTGGCATTTTATGATGTGAGCTTACTTATTATGGGCACATCACAATCATTAGCATTTTAAAAACGAATGTATAGGATCCTTAGAGTTCAACTTTTCAAGTTTCAATCGGTCATGTCTATTGCATCAGTTAATTATATTATCTATGATTTTGCTATCTATAAAATTGGAAAGGCAAAACATATATTTCAATTTGGCATGCTATCAATCCGAGAAAGTTAGGCCTTCCTATACTATAGTTCTTCTAAATAACATTGAACTTTCTTGAGGTTGATAATGAACCGGCACAAAAGTATACAACTAAGTTTAGCATGGACTATTGGAGTGGAAATGATAACCGCCTGCCATGTGTACCTATTCATTTTCACAAAGCTCGTTTTTTTGTGGAAGCCCAAGAATGTTTGCCATTAACTAGTCCATTCATGAAACTTGTTGTACAAGTCCCATTAGATGTGGAAATGTTCTCCTGTATGTCATGCTAGTGTTAAAGGGGGCAATAGTTGTTTGCTTTCAAACTTGCAAGTGCAATGTAGTCAAGATCCCCCTAGTAGTATTGGTTTGGGATTGGTTACCATTAGTAAGCTGGTTTGACTATTGAGCTTGTATTTGGTTGATTTTCCAAGTGTTTTAAGTTTTCTTGATATGACCAAATAACATTGTAGACTTGTCGATCAAGTAGAAACACTATTCTCTTTGTATTTTATCCTTGGCAAACATGGTTCCTAAACCTGCCAAGCAAAAATGGCATCTAGATGAAGACACTTTGATATCTAAATTACATGTATTCTAAGCCAAAGTCCATTAGCGGCATAGAAGGCTTGAGCGAGACTTCAAAATTAGAGAGTATTAATGTATATCGCAAATGAAAAATAGTTTAAAAACTACCTTGAGTAGATTATGTACTGCAATGATTGTGATTGCTATTAACAAGTATGTTATTAAAGATTCTCTCGCTCCTTTTGCAACCTTGTCATGATTTATATTTATAGTTGATTTATGCTTTTAACTTGGACAAGTAGAGACTTCTAATTGATCATATCTTCAAATACCCCCACTGTATGCTTGATTTTGTGACCTTTTCTTGTAGTTCCAAATTGATGCTGACCTACGCTACATAGTTTTTTGCATGACTCCTTCATAAGATGATAATATAAATTGTTATGAAACGCATATGAAGGATTTAAATTTTATGGTACTTATAGAATTGTGAATTTTTTCTTCGTTTTATCTTATTTAAATGACTCATTCTCGTTGTTGATAACATTAAAAGTGGTTCAAAATCCATACTTTTGTTTAATCAAATTTTTTATAAAAATAATCCAATTGTCTATTTTGAATGACATTAATTAAATGATGATTTTCTTGCTGCCCTTGATTATTAAGAAAACGTTTTAGCATTTGATGATTCACAAGAGCAATGTAGAACATAATGTGACCTATCTACCCTTCTAAGCTTCATGCATGAATACCATCAAGAACAAGAACATTCAAAGCACACAGGTAAGTCCTCTTCTCACTTTACTTGTTTATATTTGCACTTAAGAAATAAGATGATAACACACTAGTTGCATTCACTGAACAATCTAAAAATAAATACTTGCAAGAGAAAAATGCTCACTTTTGCACGGGGGGCTAGGGGAGGGGGGAGATTGCACCCAATGTCTATCTCTTTCTTCTCCTCCGTCACCTCTTCTCTCTCAGTGCTTGTGTAGCACTCCGCTCTAGGAGGTGGACTTGCACGTGCTCTCTCTCTCTCTCTCTCTCTCTCTCTCTCTCTCTCTCTCTCTCTCTCTCTCTCTCTCTCTCTCTCTCTCTCTCTCTCTCTCTCTCTCTCTCTCTCTCTCTCTGAGGAATCCCAAACTCCGAGCGAGCCACTCCGAGCTAACACAAAATCGAGCAATATTTGGCAAAGCATCTTGAATACATACACATTGTATAATTGATGCAATTTAAGATTTAGTAAGAAAGCATCATACTCTCCTTTATCTATTTCTATGCCCCAACTTCACATATGCATCTTCTTCATCATCTATTTTTATAGCATCCAACCCATGTGCTTCCAAAATGTCAATAGATGCAAAGATGTATGGTCTTCAATGGCATCCAAATATTTCTTCAAAGAGTAACCTTGATCTCAAACATTGTACATTCCAACATCAGAGGACCAAGGATATATAGGGATATGCCTATCCATGTGAAGCCAGAATCTAAGGGAGTTAGATATTCAACAATGAAAGTGAAACTTTTTTAGGGGCCGGAAGCAAGTAACTCTCATGATGACAATTCTAAAGGCAATAGATGGCACATCATAATGCATAGATAGTACTTCTTTCAAAAAAAGTGGATAACCCCTACCAAGGATGTACACATGACCTTCAATTTCTTTGGGTTTTTGGTAATCCTTTATAGTGGTGGTTGTTTACAACAACCCGCCAATAGCAATCCTCATCAATCTTCACGAAAATCCCTTAATAGGTAATACTTAAGTGAATTTTTTGGCAAATTGGGCCATATTTCTAACTATATTTACTATATTTTCTTGCTAAATCTAATAGATTTTTTCGGGTTTCACTCTTCTCTCATCTAGTTGTACTAAATTTCTAACTAGCTCAAGGCTAAGTTGACATACTTTTTCGGAATAGTGGTCCGGCCTCGTCATCAAGAGGGCTGCTTCATTTAATTGAAGAAATAACATTTTTCCTAGGTTGAAGTTACTCAAAATGTAAACGCTAACAAGACTGAAGCCCTTGACATATGACTACGTCGGTTGGACGAGGCTCGGCATGAGCTCGCCCTATAAAAGATGGCCTTTCCCTATCACACATGATCGTGGTCACTCGAGTGTGGGTGTCATCTCATGTTCAGCGGCACCCTCCCTAATATTGGCGATCCCTTCCCATTGTCCAGCACTCACCTGCAGGTGCACATGATTCTTTAACATACTGAACTTTTGGACTCTTTTAAAGTCTCGATGAGGATAGTCCATCCAGGGTTGATCAAACCCTTATATAGGGCGCCAATATGCCATGAAAGACATGCGTCTAGAGAGTACTGAAGAAAGATCGCTCTCTCTGTCTCTCTCTCTTTCTTTCTTTTTTTTTGATTTGCCTTTCAAGTGGCCTGACTAGCAGGCAGAAGTCCCTTTATTTCTAGCTACATTTCGCATAGACTTGTTCAGATACCGATCGATATATCTGACAATCTCGACTGGTATGTACATGTTTTATGTGTGCTCATTAAAAAACTAAAGTGGAAAACTTTAGTGCCTAGTTTACTTGGCAGTCCTCATCAGCTCACCACCAAAGCCAAGTCTCTGCATCTCAAGTTATGCACTCTCGAGGACGTAGATCGCATTGTTGAAGAAGACGAGATGCCATTCTAGTCGTGCGCTTTTGCTGGCTTTTGTACGGTGACTCACGGCCGGAGTTGGGATACATGTGGCGGCCCCGACCACCATAAACCTGTTGTGTAGAGCACGACATTGATCGTCGGAGGAGATGCGTTGCAAATTCAAGCAGCATCGCTGGCTGCCCTACAATAACAGATAACACAGTAGCCTGCACATGCTGTTAATCTTGGTCCTTGGATTTGTCACACATGATCGCAGATACCACATGTACAGTTGTGCAAGGAAGTGGGCAAAGGCCAGTGCATGTTCAGAGGATGTTGATAATCCACCTTTTTGTTTGCATGCAGAATCTTGAGGGAGAAAAATCCATCCAGAGCTCGCGAGCAAGCGAGCGCGCACGCGAGAGAGAGAGAGAGAGAGAGAGAGAGAGAGAGAGAGAGAGAGAGAGAGAGAGAGAGAGAGAGAGAGAGAGAGAGAGAGAGAGAGAGAGAGACTGGTGCACTCTCCAGCTTGTACTAGCCTACGCCAAGCATGGCCTGCAAAATGATGATCGTGGTTTTGGCGCTGCTGGCAGTAAGCACTACTGCTGTCGTCAGTTGCAAAAGCGAGTGGCGTATGAGCCTCCAGGCTTGTGACTACTTGATGGAGCAGCGCGGTGGGCAGCAGCTTGAATGCACCATTCGACCCGACAAATGGGTACTTTCGAGTGGGCGACCCTACCCTGTGGGTGCCGGCCTTTTTGGTGGAAGATCAAGACACCTTCTAATCAATCAGATTGCAGTCAAGTCTTGATACACAACACTTGGCGGCTCTGTAAGACGAGGGTGCCATATGCAATGCTGCAGTTAGGTCTCGATATCAAGCACCTAGCGGCTTCGTAAGATGAGGGTGCTAGATGCAACGCTGAAGCCAAAATTTCCCAATTTCCACAAGAAACCTGCCTGTAGCCATCCACGCGGGCGTGGATGGCTATAGGCAATTGATACTAAGAATGCAATCTCCAATAAAAACCTACCTCTAGCCATCCGCGCCGGTGTGGATGGTTAGAGGCAGTTTCATTTTCTACCAAAATATTAAGTATCATCCATTTCATTTCCATGTTTCAAACCATATAACAGATTTATTGAATTTTTTAGTGCATGAAGAGTCTTGTGTCCTTGATCCCTTTTAATACTCTAATGTAGTTTGCTTAGGCCCCTGTCACACACGAGCAGTGGACAGGACAATAAAAATAAAATTTGGGCGCCTTGCTTGTTACACAGGGCGGACAGAGTTCATATTTATACTTTCCAATATCTTGGACACCCAATATCCGTAACCCAGGTGGTAGATAATCCGCGATTGGCGGTTCCTGTTTCGAGTTCAAATCCCCTGACTGCAGCTCTCGCCACTTCTTTTGCAGATGTCCGCCAGCGAGTCAAGATGGGCGAGGGGTCTACCCCGGTACTGATCGCAGAGCAGTGGACATATTCTCTATCCAACCGTCTTTTGCCACGACATCCCCACTCTAGTCCGGGTGGATGTGTCTGACAGGGGCCTTATTTAGAGTAATTTCGTATGCAACAAGACCATCATTTTTTCACTTGAGCGGTTGCGAAAAATATTAGTCGGCTTGCATAAAGTGCCCTACAAAAATGTTGTCATCCTTTGATTGCATTAGAAAGGATGACAACATTGAGAGAGAGGATATAATTTTGCCAACTCTGTCGGCACTGATGGCTAAAGACACAGCAACATAGGAAAGTATTTTTGACACACATCAAAAATTACAAATTAAATTTAATTTTAATGCCCTAAGTTGGCCTATGATGGCTATCTTCTACCATAAAAAACTGCACATAGGTATCAATGGTACCTTGAAAGGTTGCTAGTTCTCTTCATCCAAAAACCAAAGCTAGTGCGCACAATCTCTTTTCTTTGTCACCTTCCATTGCATGTTTCCATCTGTGTCTCCACGGACTGCTACAAGCAATACAAAGAGATGCAGATAGGAACTTTTTAAAAAAATTATGAGAAACCATGCATTGTTGCTCTCAAATATCTAGATAGAGAAATATGACATGCTCTCTTTTCATTGTCTAAAACACAAAAATAACTGGATAGATGAATCTCCATGGGCATGTGTCATTGCAACATGAAGCTGGTTGTTCATTCCAATTTTTGAATTAAGTATATACTGATAGGAAAATACATAGCTTGATTATAATGAAAACATTGCCCTTGATTTGTTGCAAAGAAGATGCAGTAAGGTGGGTGGCAAAGTATACTCCATTAGACTTGATTATTGGTCATTTCATTATGGTTCTTCTCCATATTTCTTTTGGCTATCTTGATTTCTTGGGTGATTGCACTATGGTTTGCAATCGCCTAATCTCGATTTTCAAACAGTTCAAGGCTAAGCTAAGGCAAAACCTTCCCCCAACATTGATGGGTAGCATTCAAAAGTCCATGAGTATAAAAATCATTAATGGTTTTGATGTTTAGCAAAAAGTAGGAATTCATTGTACTCTTTTTGAATTGACATATGATAAAAGAGAAATTTCTCTCATAGTGTTGGCAAGTATGTGACCATGATTATGAAAAATCAAAAGCAGTATAGAATCTAGGGAGATTCTCTCATAACAACTCCAAAAAAGTATAAAAGAAGTGGTTCTTGACTCCAGTTTGCATGGGTCTCTCTCTCTCTCTCTCTCTCTCTCTCTCTCTCTCTCTCTCTCTCTCTCTCTCTCTCTCTCTCTCTCCGAGTAGACCGCGAACCCTATTTATCAAGCAATCTTGCTATCACTACTAAACTCGTCTAGACCGTGAACCCTATTATCGAGAAACCATGCTATCACTACTAAATCATGTGCTAGATTGGCCTCACTTTCCTTTCACCTCAACATTGAGCATGCCATCTCCAAGCGATAGATGATGGCACGTTTTGTGACGGAAACTGATCACATGGTTGTAGGGAGGGTGTGAGGAGATAAGGATATGCTTGAGGGAAGACGAAGAATGTGGGAGTGAATCGATGCAGGTGTTGTGACGAAAACTGATCGCATGGCTGCAGGGAGGGTGTGAAGAGATAAGGATAGCTTGAGGCAAGACAAAGAATGTGTGAGTGAATATCGATGCACAGAGAGAGAGAGAGAGAGAGAGAGAGAGAGAGAGAGAGAGAGAGAGAGAGAGAGAGAGAGAGAGAGAGAGAGAGAGAGAGAGAGAGAGAGAGAGAGAGAGAGAGAGAGAGAGAGAGAGAGAGAGAGAGAGAGAGAGAGAGATAGATAGATAGATAGATAGATAGATAGTTCTATTATCGTCCTGGGAGGTCAAATATGACCTATGGGACCAAATGAACATGTCACGTGGTGTGAGTGGAGTTCATAAGTGACTCTCGATGCTCAAAAATGGCTGATATGAGCGTCGCAATAGAGAGTCCACATCGTGGTTGGGAGAGGAAGGTATGTAGGGAGAGCTCATGGCTGAATATATGGGGAAAAGAGGACCTAATGTGGTCAAAAGCTGAGCACTCAAGTAGTGTGTGGTACTCACTCTCTCGCACTTGACGAGGGCATAAGGTGCAAAGTCGATGACACTCCTCGCCAGTGCCCCAACGTCCTGTCTCGCAGCGTAGAGAATGGGAGCTAAGACGAATGGAGGCAATGGTGCGGATCGCACTCAACGGGATGGGCTCAAGGATGTAGCAATGGGTTCGGTTACCTCGTTCCGAGAAGAAGAGAGATTTGTAGTTTGGGGCAACGTGTGTGGTGTAATGGCTGAAGCGAGAACCTCCGGATTTCTCCCAAGCCATGATACATTGGCGTTGTAAGAAGGCCTCATTAACTTGGGAGTCGATCGACGCATCCTTGACCAAGTGACATGCATCCCATCTTCCAAACCATTTCTTGATATCAAGCATCCACCCCGAACTTAGTATTTTGCTCTTGCATGTCTTTTGAACCTCAAAATAGAGAGAGAGAGAGAGAGAGAGAGAGAGAGAGAGAGAGAGAGAGAGAGAGAGAGAGAGAGAGAGGAGGAGGTATGCAAGAATAAGAGAGTAGCTAGGGATATAAGTAAGAATCTTCCGAGTTAGGCTATGGTCACACGAGGCTTAGGTATGTGTTATTTGAACAAATAATTAAGCCTGGTCACATGCAAAAAGGAGCGTTAAATGAATAACTATGCCCACCCTTTGCAACTATGCCGATTTTGGCATAGTTGTGAAGTTCAAAGCTTAGTTGGGAGGATGAATGAATAACTAAGCCTTGCGTGATCATGCAAGAGGCTTAGTTATTCATTTAATTTAATGCTCTGTCTGAGCATAGTTGGCTTAGTTATCTATAATTGATAACTAAGCCTCGCGTGACCATAGCCTTAGTGCATTTTTGAAAAAGAGTAGACATCAAGTATGTGCTCACCACAGTAAAGAACTAGAAAATTGCAGATGCCTGCGGAGACTCTCTCTCTCTCTATTTTGAGGCAGCGTCGCTCTTTCTCTTTGGAAGCCCAGGAGGCAGCACGAGCGAGGATTCTCTCTCTCTGTGTGTGTGTGTGTGTGTATAGAGGGCTTTGAAAGGTCTCTCTCTCTCTCTCTCTCTCTCCCCCCCCCCCCTTGTGGAGGAGCTCTCTCTGCAGAGGGCTCTCTTTATCTTTAGGCAGAGCGCGAGGCGACGGGCAGCTGGGGGTAGTGTGAGAGCAAGAGACCGATTGCAGAGTGAGGGTGAGTAGACTTTTTCGTAGGTTCTAGGGGGGGGATCTCGAGTAATTGGTGAATTTCTTTTCACGAGTAAGGGGCACATCTCTATGTGATTATAAACTTTTGGGAGAATTGTGACACCTTGTTCAATGGACAATAAACTTTTTGTTTTTTGTTACATTTAGTGCCGACAACCAATAAAGGGTTACTTCAACGTATTGCTTACTAGCCCACAGAGAATTTTTTCGATCGGGCTCTGGTGCGAGGTCCAGCGGGAGGCATGAAAATCACCGCTCTGCTGGTGCTCAAGTGTGGCGCTGCGGGCCAGGAGGAGGCCAAGGTGCTGGCCAGTGCCTCCGATGTCAGCCACTTTGGCTATTTTCAGCGCGGAAGCGCCAAGGAATTCATCGTCTTTGTTGCCCGCACCATCGCCAAACGCACTCCCGCTGGCCAGCGTCAATCCGTCGAACAAGAAGGTTTGCATTGCCACACACACAGAGAGAGAGAGAGAGAGAGAGAGAGAGAGAGAGAGAGAGAGAGAGAGAGAGAGAGAGAGAGAGAGAGAGAGAGAGAGAGAGAGCTTGCTGGCGAAAAGGAAAATTCATACATCAGGCCAACGCGTCTGAACAAAAAAAGTTGAAAGAGAGTGGTTGCTTACTTCGGAAACGTGGAAATGACACAAATTTGGAACCAATATCGGCATTCTCAAGACAGAGTAGCAAGAGACCTTATATTTACATCAAGAGACCTTATATTTACAGTAATCGCTAGCATGATAAACTTGAGATCAGTCCATGTTTTATTTCACTGGTATTCTTCGGGAGTTCCTTGCTTCCCATCATTGATGTACACCATTCTACATCATTATGGATGGAGCTGGTTTTGTATTCTTCGGGAGTTCCTTCCTCCTCATCTCTGATGTACACCATTCTACAGTCACTTACAATAATGAATTGAACTGGTTTTGTATGTCCTCAAGATAGAGTAGCAAGAGACCTTATATACTCACATGGTCTTAAATTAATGCTAGTATGAGAAACTTGAGATCAGTCCATTTCATTGCATTAGAGGAAAATGACACAAATTTGGAACCAATATCGGGATTCTTTGGGAGTTCCTTACTCCCCATCACTGATGTACACCATGCTACACTCTCTTGTAGTAATGGATGGAGCTGGTTTTGTATGCCCTCAAGACAGAGTAGCAAGAGACCTTATATAGTCACTCGGTCTTAAATTAATTGCTAGCGCGAGAGACTCACTTCCTATAATGGATGGAGCTCAAGACAATAGCAAGAGACCTTATATTGTCACTCAGTCTTAAATTAATTGCTAGCATGAGAAACTTGAGATGAATCCATTAGAGGGAAATGACACAAATTTGGAACCAATATTGGTATTCTTCGGGAGTTCCTTACTCCTCATCACTGATGTACACCATTCTCACACTTACTATAATCGTTTTGTATGCCCCCAAGATAGAGAGTAGCAAGAGACCTTATATTGTCACGTGCGCACTTCACTTGCGCTACATCGACAAGTTTCTGCTCCAGTCTAGCGTCAGTCTTAGCTTAGGGCCTAGCCTGGCACCCTTGTGAGCCTCTAGCAGGACGTGCATGTCCAGGCCGGTCATAGTTGCATACCCTCTCTTGCACAGTACAACTTTTTGGCATATATGCATTTTACCGCATGTGAACCACCTCTTATCAGGCATTTAATTAATAAGTGACTGTTCAACTTCCAAATCGTGGGGTTCAGCTAGAGGCCTGCTTGACCTAGCTTTTTGTCACGTGACACATCCAACCCTATGTGTCCGTGGACAAGCTACAACACAACAAGGGTTCAGTCAGTCCAGTCAGTCTAGATTTAGAAGTGATCTGGCACTTTTGTGAGTCTGTTCACAGACCGTGCATACCCAGGCACTTAGTGTAGATTCATATCCTCTGGTTGCACACAGCATGATGATAAGCATTCCCGTCAGAATCCTTCAGGGAAATTTTTCAGTGCATTTAGCCTATTTTTCCTATTTTTGACATTTTTCACTTATTATTTTTAAGTGACTTTTGTTGGAAAGTAGGTAGGGCAAATTGAGTAAGTTTGTATATAAGCAAACCTAGACTAGCACTAATTGGCAGAAGAGGCAGCAGGAGTACATGCTCTACAGGCATCTTCTCAGCAGAACCCCAAGCCATAGCGTTTTTGCCCCGCAGCACCCACCTAGCGTTTTTAGACCATATCAGCCAGCGTTTTTGCTTTTGCAGATCGTGGCGACAGAAGACTCAACAAGAGACCTAGCGTTTTGCAGTTGCAGGCCATCCGGCGACAGCAGAACCATTTTCAGCCCTAGCGTTTTTGATTTGCAGATCAGCCCCAATGTTTTGCAGATTTTCCGCGACGGAACACCAAGAAGCATCAGCGTTTTCAGTTTTCAGCCCTTAGACACCGCAGACCAAGTCCTGAACCTTGCAGACCTCACCTTCCTGCAGTAGTTTCTTGCCGCACGGTGGGATCCATCGAAGTTTGCAGTTTCAGCCCGGAAAACGCAGATTTCACATCTCCGTTTTCAGCGCGTCGTCGTCGCATCGTCGCCATCGACATTGTCACCGACATAGAGTCAGAATTCAGCAGATAAAGATTTGCAGATTTCAACCCGTCTCGTCGTCGTCCTCATCGTTGTCGACATCGTCGGCAAGTCCAAGCATTATAGAGATTTGTGCAATCATAAGTAGACCACTCTCGCCATAGAGAGTGGGGCCTTCAGAGGAGGGTTTTACAACGTCTTTGGTGTCGTATTCTCTTCTCTATCTCTCAGTCTCATACACTTTCACGCACAGTGTCCATTCACTTTGTTTGTGTCCATTGCACTCTCTCATTAAGAACAGAAGACCTCCGTGTCCTTAGCTCCCAAGTACCTTCACTACCCAACAATATCTGCAGTACCAAGTACCAAAGTACCGCGCAGTACCAAGCACCAAGTACCCGTAGTATCCGGTCCTTAGCTTGGCCGTATCCAACACCTCCAGCAAGTACCCATCAGCACTCAACAGTACCCAATATCATTAGCATCAAGTAACCATTAGCATCTCAGCATTAGCATCATTTTATCAGCATTTTGTGCAAGTAATAAAGCAAGTACTCACTGTCACAAGATGGGCACCATGTGCCAAAAGAAAAGAATAGACTGAACAACTTTAAGCACTTCAAATAATAATTGAACTTAAAAAGATATGCACGACACGAGACGGGGAGTGGCGAAGTTCCACCCCAAGAGAGCACTCGCCCCAAATGCAGCCGTCCCTTTCGGCATTTCTTTACTATTGCTGATTTGCAAAGTACAAGAGCCAGGGAGCACCTCCTCTGCAATCTGCACACTGAAGAGTGCCAGAGAGGGCCCCCAAGGCTCATATTTAAAGGCCCAAAGCCTAAAAGCATCAAATATGAAAAGCCTAAAAGCATCAAATATGAAAAGCTGACCCAAAAAGACACTTTCCTAAAATTTTAGGATTTTCCTAAAAATCCGTCGCAAATTGGGGAACGTCCGTACAGGTGCCGCGTCATCATATTTTGTTGTGCAAAGTCTTCCGAGTGTGTTCTGCTTTATTTTTAATGCCTTTATGTCACTTGGGCCCCATCGAACGGGGTCCCGTAAGTTGGTGGGAACTCTTCTTTAAAAATGGGCCACTCGTCAAGACTTTGTAAGTTTGTAAAACTTCTTCTTGTGCTGCTTCTTCCTCTTAGGGTTTTGGCCCCCTGGCCGGGATCTGAAGGTTGGCTTTGTTCATCAGTGGCTTGACATGTTAGCAATTTGTGACATCCCCCTTCTTGAAAGAAAGTAATCGCTGATCGTCCGCGATTACAACATATCTGCAAAACAACTCAAGTTAGCTCAAAACTTTCCGAGGGACAATCAATTTGCTCTTTTTTTTTCAAGGAGTTGGCTTCTCCTTTCGGCTCTTTTGTTAAGGAGTTGGCTTCTCCTATCGTCCAGATTGGAACTCTTGATACTCCGGCGTAGTAAAATTAGCCATCACACCTAGACCGCACTGATCTTCCACGTGTGTCTTGATGCACTAAAATTTCTTACCTAGGCAATCTTATCCACTTAGAATATTCAGTGGTTGGCACATCACAATTGTGACGTGCACATCTAACTTGTTCATTTTGTTCAGTTCAGTCTCGCTTTTCATGTAAAGTAACCTTGTGTTTGTGCAGAGTACTAGATCCGAGCTAAATCCTTAAACACTTTCGCTGGCCTTGACATTGGTATTAGAGCTACATGCGTACTTCGACTTCATAAACTCAAGGGAAGAACCACCAAGAATCCAAGGAACCTCTCAATTTTTTTTTCCTCAAAGAAGCTTCCTGTCCCGATCCTGGACTTATCAGCCACTTCGACCCTTAGTCCATCGCGCATCGGGCGTGCTCCTGTCTTCATATCTATGTCTTTGAACGAAGATTGACATCGGATACACGAAAATCCAGATCTTGAGTACCAAGGTTTGCTTACCTTGTATGCGGATATGGAAGGAGTTGGTGCAAGGATCCCTAACCCTCTTCTGCATTCGCATGTGCATGTAGTGTACATGGACATGCTTTTGCTACAGTCTAGCATGTAAGGTGTAGCAGAAGTGAATGTTGAACTTTGCTAAAGATGAGTGCTCCGAACTGTGCTCAAGGTTCCTTTTACTTACGGAAGGGAGAGCCTTCTGTTCCTTTAGTGAGAGAGTGCAATAGACACAACCAAAGTGGATAAACACTGTGAATGAAGGTGCATGAGACTGAGAGATAGAGAGAGAAGAATACGACACCAGAATGTTGTCAAACCCTCCTCCGAAGGCCCCACATTCTATGGTGAGAGTGGTCTACTATTGATTGCACAAAATTGTACAATGCTTTGGACTTGCCGACGATGTCGACGACGAGACGGGCTGAAATCTGAAAACGGTAAGGGCTGAAATTTGCAAATCTTGTATTGCTGAATTCTGACTTTATGTCGATGACGATGTCGATGGCGACGAAGCAACGACGACGCGCTGAAAACGCATATGCTGAAATCTGCATTTTCTGGGCTGAATCTGCAAACTTCGATGGATCTGACCGTGCGGCGAGGATCTGCTGCTGCGGGAAGGTGATTTGTGAGGTTTGGGGACTGCGGTATGGTGTCTAAATGCTGAAAACTGAAAATGCTGAGGCTATGGCTGAATCTATCGCGGTAGATCTGCAAAATGCCGAGGCTGATCTGCAAATAAAAAACACTAGGGCTGATTTGAGTCCTGCTACAAAAACGCTAGGCTTCTGCTGGAGTCTGCTACTGCCGGGGCTGATCTGCAATGCAAAACGTTGGTTGTCTTTATGCAAAAATGCTGTGAGCGGGATGGAAACACACGCCTCTATAATGACCTGACACACACTCTTGGGATGATATACACACACACTATGGGGCACCACTCGGCTTACACAACCCACCTGGCCGAGACAGGGAACACACCGATGGAGTGACAGGAGAGAGACTATCCATTTGCCCACTCCACACATCGTCACAAGACGGGCACCACGTGCCAATAGAAAAGAACAGACTGAACAACTTTAAGCACTTCAAATAACAACTGAAATGAGAGACTGAGAGAGAGAGAGAGAGAGAGAGAGAGAGAGAGAGAGAGAGAGAGAGACGCGACACGGAGTGGCGGAATTCCACCCCAGAGAGTATTGGCTCCAAACCTTGGCGCCCCTTTCGGTATTTCTTTATATTGCATCAATACAATACAAGTCGCTACTCCAGACTCTGCACCTTCGCCAAGAAGCATGCCAGAGAATGAGCCCTAACCTCATATTTAAAGGCCCTTGGCCTAAAAAGCAGTTTACAGTAAAAGCCTTCAAACTTAAAAGCTTCTGGTTCAAAAGCAAAGCCAAAAAGCTGTCAGCGTAAATCATGGAAATCCGTCCAGCCTGCCACTTTATCAGCCAGCGCAAATTTCGGAAATTAGTATGATGCCCTTAGGGTTAGGGTTAGGATTTTTGCAGTTTTAGGGTTAGGGTTTTTGCAATTAGGGTTTTTGGTAGAAATTAGGGTTAGGGTTTTTTGCTCTCGGACAACCACGTCATCAGTTTGTGACACTTCTTCTGTTGCTTGTTCTTCTTAGGGTTTAAGCCCCTTAGCCGGTAGCTCCGTTCTTCAGTAGGTCGACACATCAGTAGTTTGTTACACAGAGAGAGACACACACACACACAAAAACTCAGTTCAAAAGAGAAGAATTTTTGATGTTTAGATACAATTGAGCTTGGGCCAACACCAATGGGACAAATAGCTCACACAATATGGGTAAAATATGCCAGATACAATCACAAATTGGAGCAGAAGCTTCGCTCATAGGAGAAACTTACACAGCCGAAACAACAGAAAAACAGTGAGGAATTTGGCAAAATGGACAACGCCATCACGTCCGGAACGGCCCAAAACCCCAGTCTACAATGTCAAGGTGCTCAAATCCGACCTTGGATGAGCAGTTTACAACCAAAACATGTTCCAAAAACAGCAAAAACACAGTTGCGGCTATTCTTCCTCTTCTCTCCACGTTTTTTTTGGTCTTCTCTCAAGTTTTTCAAGTCCCACACTTCACTTTATCCCTTGGGCACCTTTGGCCTTTTAGTTGACCTCAAACGGACTCCGAACATGCCAAAAACTGGTCTCGCAGCGCATAGTTGTCACCCTGCTGTATCCATCCGCACACCTGACACTCAACTTTTCCCAGTAATGCATCCCGCAACCACGTGAAGTGGACCCCAAATATAATTCTCATGATGAACTTTTTGCATAATTATCACAACAAAACACCCACGTTGTGTCCGTACTTATCTACGTGCAAATATTGATCCCATTCGACCTCCTGACGTCACTAGATGCCATCTGACGCACCTGCTTACATCATGTCGTCGGTCTGCGGATAGCTTCTTCGAGAAGTTTTACGCTCTACCAACTCCTCATTCTTATAGAAAAAACACACTGGTACCGGTGATAGTGAAAATCGATGCACTATGTACATGTTGTTCTACCTGTACACATGTGGGTCTGACGTAACCACTTGGCTCTGGAAAATGGACAATTCTTTATTTGATGCACCATGCATGGCTATGTACATATGCGCAATCACTTCTTCAAAAAAACTCCTAACATAATTTGGCCATCCCCTAGCCTGCTAGATCATTCATGATTAGCAGCAGCAAAAAGAGATATGAGACTCGTCGCGTCACAAGTCTCCTCATCCCTCACCAACATTACTTTCTCCACAGACAGCTCATGTTGCTCCACCATCATTAACCTGGCATGATATAATTTAAGACGCAATCCATTTATCCTTGACTTATGTAAAATCCAGGTTAGCCAACTGATATGTACCATTCGGAAAACACTCCACTACCTTGAAAGGGCCTTCCCACTTCGTTTGAAACTTCTTTTGGAAGGTGTTGTCCAACTTACTGTTGTAGCGCAAAACCAAGTCATGCTTCTTGATACCCTTACTTTTGACCTTTTCATTTATCTCTGCCAAAGCCTTATCCTGCATCTGTCCATAATGTTCCAATGCACTCATCCTATCCAACTGAACCTCTTTTAACTGTAAGAGCCTCTCTTTGAATGCATCACTAGGCGGCCCAAGCAACTTCTCTAGCATCTTTATTGCAGGCAACTCTATCTCCATAGGCAATAGTGCTTCCTTTCCATATACCAAGTGAAATGGAGTAAACCCTGTACTTGTCTTCACTGAAGTACGGTAAGCCCATAATGCACGAGGCAATTCCAAATCCCAATTCTTTCCTTGGTGCTCTGTCACTTTCGAAAGAATTTGTAGCAACTCACCATTGAATCTTTCATTTAAGCCATTACATTGGGGATAATAAGGAGTGGTATGCTGGTGCGTAATCTTCATCTTCGCGCATAAGAAGTCTAGTAGTTTAGCTCTAAATCCTAGCCCCTTATCCGAAAGTAGCTCTAGTGGCATCCCAAACTTGCAACATATTTTATCGTACACAAATTTTGCCACATCCTTTGCATCGATTTGTTTTACTGCTATAGCCTTTGCCCATCTAGAGAGATAGTCCATTGCAGTCAATATATAGCTTTTGCCCCTGCTTGTGATAGGTAACGGGCCTATTGCATCAATCCCCCATTTTTCAAACACATCAAACACCATAATGGTTTTTCGTAGCTCTGGCTTCAACACTCTCTTCCCAAATGCTCGACACCTATTGCAAGACCTAGAACATCCTTGTGCAAACTAGGCCATACATACCCCTCTTGCAAGATCTTATGCAAGGTGATCTTTAGAGCAAAATGGCCACCACATGCTCCTTCATGATTCTCTTCCAACACTCTGTAAAGCTCCTCCCGCCAAGGTACACGTCTCAACACGAGATCAGCCCCTTTCATGTATAAGACATCACCAATCAATTTGTACCTGGATGCTCTACGCACAAAACCATACTTCTTAGACTTCTGAATGTCCTTCGGAATGATTCTTGTTAGCAAAAACTCCTCTTCTTGAGCCAAACTTTCCCGGCCATGATAAAGAGGTAAATTGGTCCTCAACACAAATAGCTTCCCAATCATGCTTTGAGATGCTTCATGTGCCTCTCCATTTAGAGCACGTTCTATGTGTCTGATGCTCCATGCTTCAAACTCTTTTAACAGGCCTTTAATTCTGAAACACATTTCCTTCAATGAGGTGTTCTTGCTCTTCCACACACCCAACACTTGCTTCACAACTAACAAGGCATCACCTTTTACGCTCAACCTTCTAATCCCATGCTTCAAACAAATGTGTAATCCAGCTTCCAAAGTAGCATATTCAGCCTCATTGTTACTATGCGCATCCAACTTGAACTCTCTCTTACATACTAGCTTCCCTTCTGGATCATAAAGTGCTATACCCCTTGAAGCCGCATCATGGCTCTTCCATTATGAGCCATCAAAGAACAAAACATGTGCATTGCTGATCTGTGGAACTTCTTCGACTACCTTTCTCACCGCCTCTTCCTTAACAATAAGGGGATGCTCCTTGTAGGTCAACAAATCGGCTAGGGTAGCTCTTGTACTGTCTTCCACTAGAAAAGAGAACTCAAACTCTTGCAGCTCAATTACCCATTTCTTGACCACATTTGACATGCTAGTGCCATTAATTAACTGCAGCAAAAATGCATAACTCGTCAAGAAAACAAAAGGCCGTGGTAGCAAGTAATGATGAAATCGTCGACAAGCAAATATTACACTGGCCATCACTACCTCTACTCTTGAGAATTTTCTCTCTGCTACCAACTTCACTCGGCTTGCACAATACACTGGCCTCATATAATGACTGCCCTTTCCCTTTTGCAATAACATGGCTCCAATGGCATCATCCCCTACTGATGAATTTACATAAAAAACTTGCTCCCAATCAGGAGCTTGCATGGCTGACAACCCCCCTAACACCTCTTTCACCTCTTGAAACACTTCTTCACACTTGTCATCCCATTGCAATGGATCATGCTTTGCCACTTGTTGTAATGGATAAAGGAGCTGCGAAAACAATGGAATAAACCGCGCCATGTACTTCACTTTGTGTATAAAGGTTGCCAATTGCTTTGTACTCGTAGGTGATGGAAGAATAATAATAGACTTAATTTGTCTGGATCAGCCTCAATGCCATTTTCTGACACCATATGGCCCTTGGTTGTGCTAAATGACATTTCTTTGGATTTAGTTGTCCTCTACACTCAACATATCGAGCCAATACCATCTGCAACTTCTCTTGGTGTTCAGCCCTACTGCTGTAGACACAGAAGTCGTCCATAAAAGCTTTAACACAACTACCAATGAATGGTTCCAATACCCAATTTGCTCTCTCTTGATAGAAAGATGGTCCATTTGACAACCTGAATGGCAATACCGTGTAGCAATAGCAGTCCCATGGCGTAATGAAAGTTGTTTTTGTTCGGTCTTTAAAAGCAATCTTTAATTGAAAATAGCTTGAAAAACCATCACACACACTGTACCTCTCATAACCGGCCACTGAATCCAAGATCTGATCGATGAATGGAAGAGGATATGGGTTCCTCTTAGTGGCTGCATTTAAGGGTTTAAAATCTACACAAATCCTCCACTTTCCATCCTTCTTTGGGCTGACTACTACTGGACTCACCCATTCTGTGGTTTCCACTGGGACTATGAACCCTGCCTTCAATAACTTGTCCACCTCTTCCTGCAAGGCTTCCGTTTGCTCTTGACCCATCCTTCTTAGCCTTTGCCGCACTGGCTTAGCACCTTCTTTCAGCTCTATATGCATCTCTTCTCCTTTGAACCCTCTAATCTCTTCGTATGAAGTAATGAACAAATCAGGAAAACTAGCCAGCATGTGCAAATATATCTCCTTCTCCATAGTTGAGAGATCTTCACTGATCATTTGTGTCATCAATTCTTGCTTCTTTGACAATTCAACCTTGGTTTGCATCAGCCTTTCAATCACTTCATAAGGCCCTTCTTTTCATCTTCAACCTCATTTGCAAATGCGACTAAACCAGAGTCGTGGATTTCTTTGTCCATCAAAAGAAATGCAACATCAACATCCTCATCACTGCTGGTAGTACTATCACTGTCCTCATCAGTCACTGTGGAATAGTCTTCATCACTAAACTCATCTTCATCTTCATAAAGCTCTTCCAATTGTTTCCTTGTGTCCATATTATATAGCTTCTTGGCACCTGTCTTTCCATAGAAGCTAATCGTACCACGTCTTCAATCTTGAACAACTCCCACTGCACGTAATCATGGTCTGCCAAGTATAATAGGATATGCTCCCAAACCCGTTGGCATCACATGAAAATCAACCACTGCATTTGCATCATATGCCTCCACTTCTAAGCTCTTTACAACACCCAAACATTTTACTTTCTGATGGTTTGCCAATCTGATCCGAAAGCCTGACACCCCAATCACTGTAAGACCCATCTTCTCAACGCATGAGTGTGTTATGATGCATATTTGGGCTCCGCCATCCACATAACCTTGTCCCAGATTTTTTCTTTTGTGCCATACATCTTCTATTGGGCAAATGTCTGGTAGCTCATCCATCGCCAACATCTTCACTGAACCTCTCTCTGGCTCTTTCTCCATTGGGTTAACCATCCTCTTCCATTGTCTCTTTAGCTTAGGCACCATCTCTATAAGCTGCCGGAAAGTAACATCTGCTTTCCTGCTTGTCAAATCCTCCTTCAAGTCATAGCTTAATTGCCCATCCCCTAGTGGAAAATCTGAAACATGAAACTTGCGACAAGCCCTTCTTTTCCTCTTGGCCTTGACATCCTCGCCTTCATGGCTCTTTCCCTTCTTCTTACTAGGACCTGGGGTACTTCTTCCTTCTTTGCCCTCTGTGGTCCTCTTTCCAATAGGCATCACTAATGTATCCTCTAGCTTTGATGCCTTCTCTAAGGTGACTACACTTATCACTTTTGTCTTTCCCTTTTCCTCTTGGGTTAATCCACTGGTTCCTTCTTCCTTAATTACAATGCAATAATCATTTGACTTAGTTAGCACTTGTCTTGGCAATGGATACATGTCTCCCCCCATCCTTGGTGGCTTATCACATTGCGGGATGATGTGGCCCAACTCTCCACAATTATAACACGTGGGTGTCTGTCTCCAGAACCTACCATTGCTTTGTCACGCACCATTCCTGGGTTTTTCTTCACCTCCTGGCTGATTTGCAAACCTCCCTCGACCTCGATTATTTCCCACATGACCTAGCATGTTTAGGTTGAGATTCTTTATTAAATCTACCACTTGACTCATGTTTTGCCTTAGCCCATCATCTTGCACTGCTGTAGTGACCACTGCTGGCATAACCTGAGGAGTAACAGAAACCACTGGTTCATGATGAACCCCTGGCATGCGACCTTGCAAAGAATCCATAGGCTGAAATTCCGACCTCATGGGCAAAGACTCTACTTCTAGCTGGCTCATTTTCCTCAGCTTCCAGTCTTTGTTCCTTGCCACCTCCAATGCATCTTCATATGTTATAGGCTCCTTTAGTTCCACTCTCCAACGTATATTCTCCCAAAGACCAGCCAAGAACCTGTCCTTCTTCATCATGTCAGGTGGGGGTACCTGTGGTGCTTAAGGCCTTGCACATCCTCTCCCATGCCATTGAAAACTTACGTATGTAAGCATCTACTGGCTTACCTTCCTTTTGCACCAAACCTTGTACTTCTTGCCACACTTTGTCAGGTTCTTCTGTCTTCACAAACTCCACTTCCAATCCATGCCTTATATTGTCCCAACTCAATCTTACAGTTGGATCCGTTGCACGCAACTCCTCTTCAAATGCTTTGGACCAAACTCGTGCATCACTCTTCAAACAGATCTGGAGAAGACGTAACATCTGCGCCGGATCATGAATCTGATTGCTAATGCAGGCAACCTCCATCTTTTCCAAAAAGAAAAGTCTTCCACATATTTATCACTTCTTCCATGAAATTCAGGATAAGAGAAAGCCATGGCTACCCAAGTTACGATGTTTTGAGAACCCCTTCGAACATACGTGCAAGAACCCAAAACTTTTGACCGACTCAATCTCTAGAAACTTCAATGCAGCTTGTTTTTAGATAAGGAAAAACACATGCACATCAAATGAGTTTTCATAGTTAATCATCGGAATTACAACAGGCAAAGGGCATTCCAGTATCTCTCTTAATCTTCTTGGCCCGAACATAAAGACTATGCGCTGCTGGAAAAAAATATTCCTGGACACATGAACATTTATTTGGATTCTTTGTGTTAAATGAAAAGGAGTGAATTGAGGTCCGTTTTGATCATCTATTAAAGCTAACCATGCAGCTCCCAAGAAGGCACATCTGACTTATCCTCTGATTTTACCAGAATTTCAGTAACATAACAGCATAAATGGCTCAAAAACCAAAAAACAAGCCATCACAACTTGGAAAATTTTTGGCAGAGTTTCCCCAGAAGTAGAGCAGTAAGAACCCAAAATATAGACTGTATATGTATGCATAACCTGCCAACAATAGAACTCGAGCATCAAGTAGGAATCACTAGTACATAGCCTATGGCGAGGTCACGAAAAGGGTGCTCCAGCCACCTGTATCACCGAAAGGACTTTACATTTGAGAATCCCCTAGCTCAATAAAACCTCACGCTATCGACCCTCTTACGAAAGCTTATGCAAATCTCGTATAGTCAAGTCTCAGAAATGACTATCTTCCAGACCAAGTCTCAGAAATGGTTGGGACTGCCAAATAAAACCAAGTATGGCTCCACAAAGGCGTACATTGGCAGTATCCACAAGTAACGTACAATACCAGACAATGCGTTCACATAGGCGCTAAATGATGTATACCCATGGCAACTACAGGTGACTTTCACTTGCCAGTATATCACTCTACTCCAGCTACCTGTACCTGTGTGAATCACTTGGTACTTGTACCTGTCCCTGTAATCTGTAATCTGCAATCTGTACTCCCGAAGTTGAAGGTACTTGAAGAAGATTCTCCGTGGGGCGCCAAAAGAATGTGAGCGGGATGGAAACACACACAATGTCTCTATGATGACCCGACACACACTCTTGGGATGATACACACACACTATGGGGCACCACTTGGCTTACACAACCCACCTGACCGAGACAGGGAACACACCGATGGAGTGACAGGAGAGAGACTATCCATTTGCCCACTCCACACATAGAGAGAGACACACACACACACAAACTCAACTCAAAAGAGAAGAATTTCTGATGTTTAGATACAATTGAGCTTGGGCAAACACCAATGGGGTACTTGAAGAAGATCCTCCGTGGGGCGCCAAAAGAATGTGAGCGGGATGGAAACACACACAATGTCTCTATGATGACCCTACACACACTCTTGGGATGATACACACACACTATGGGGCACCACTCGGCTTACACAACCCACCTGGCCGAGACAGGGAACACACCGATGGAGTGACATGAGAGAGACTATCCATTTGCCCACTCCACACAGAGAGAGAGAGACACACACACAAACTCAACTCAAAAGAGAAGAATTTCTGATGTTTAGATACAATTGAGCTTGGGCAAACACCAATGGGACGAATAGCTCACACAATATGGGTAAAATATGCCAGATACAATCACAAATTGGAGCAGAAGCTTCGCTCATAGGAGAAACTTACACAGCCAAAACAACAGAAAAACAGTGAGGAATTTGGCAAAATGGACAACGCCATCACGTTTGGAACGGCCCAAAACCCCAGTCTACAATGTCAAAGTGCTCAAATCCGACCTCGGATGAGCAGTTTTTGGCCAAAACAAGCTCCAAAAACAGCAAAAACACAGTTGCGGTTGTTCTTCCTCTTCTCTCCACGTTTTTTCTGAGGTTTTTCAATTCCCACACTTCACTTTATCCCTCGGGCACCTTTGGCCTTTTAGTTGATCTCAAACGGACCCCGAACAGGCCAAAAACTGGCCTTGCAATGCATAGTTGTCACCCTACTGCATCCATCCGCACACCTGGCACTCAACTTTTCCCAGTAATGCATCCGGCAACCACGTGAAGTGGACCCAAATACAATTCTCATGATGAACTTTTTGCATAATTATCACAAGAAAACACCCATGTTGTGTCCGCACTTATCCACGTGTAAATATTGACGCCATTCAACCTTTTGACGCCACTAGATGCCATCTGACGCACCTGCTTACCTCACGTCGTCGACCCGCGGATAGCTTCTCCAGAAGTTTTACGCACTATCAACTCCTCATTATTATAGAAAAAACATACTGGTACTGGTGATAGTGAAAATCGATGCACTATGTACATGCTGTCCTACCTGTACACATGTGGGCCCCACGTAACCACCTGGCTTTGGAAAATGAGCAATTTTTTATTTGATGCACCATGCATGGCTATGTACATATGCGTAATCACTTCTTCCAAAAAACTCCTAACAACGCTAGGCTAGATCGGGGGTCTCCTTGCTGAGAAGATGGTTGGATGTTAGGTCCTTGCTGCGTCTTCTGCCAGAAAGTGCTGGTGCTAGGTTTCTTATGTACTTGCTTATCAAAATTGCCCTACCTAGTTTCCGACAAAAGTCACTTGAAAATAATAAGTGAAAATTGGCTAAAATAGGAAAAATGGGTCTATGCACTGTAAAAAAATGCTCTCGATGGGTTCTAATGGTAATCTGATGATCATGCTGTGTGCAACCAGAGGATATGCATCTACTCTAAGTGTCTGGACTTGCACGGTTTGCGAACAGACTCACAAAAGTGCGAGATCACTTCCTAATCTAACTGAACTGAACCCATGTCATGAAGTAGCTTGTCCACGTACACATAGGGTTAGATGTGCACGTGATATCCCCTCCTTTTCAAAGTGAGGTATTGGTACCGAACTGTATGGCGTCGAGGGAGATCGCCAACAGCGTTTGGAATCGTGGAAAGGACTCTTCGCCGGCCCACTCTGATGTGTGGGTCATGCGATACTTGAACTTCATAAAGGTCTGCAATGCTTGCTTCTTTGGGCTGCGCCGAAAGCGACACAAAGTCATCTATGGCTCCTTCAATGCTTCAACTTCGTCTATAGTCATGCGTCTACCTTCTTCAAGAATCTCCGAGGATGAAAATTCCTGAAACCACTTCCAACACAAAAGCATGAACATACCCATTCCATGTAAAGTGACTGGAAAAATTCTAGTCTTCTTTAAAGACTGTGCATGCAATGTAGATGAACATATAGACGGAGTGCCAAACCGTTTATCAAACACAAGCAAACAATGGAATCGAAACTTGTCTTTCTGATCTAAATCTATCAACTGTGGCAAATCACAATGGAAATACCGATGCTTGATGCTCAATCCTTCTTGTGCTCTTTCGGATACTGTGTCATGCCAAGAAAGAGACATGGAATGTGAATTCCTTGGGTGCAAACATTTCATCTTTTCATGAGTAATCCGCATACATCTGTGCTCATTGTACAATATGTCATGCCTGTGAAAAGCGATCGCATAAGGACGGTGACTAAAATACAGGAAAGCATCACGAATGAAACACTCGAACAATGCGTGCTGACTAATCATTCAAACACAGGATACTTCCTGTGGGGGTTCTTGGAAACTCGACTCGAGAGTCAAGATCGGTTCTTTGTGATCTATCGAATCTGCAATGAGGTTAGCTTCACTAGACAAAGTATCAACTAAACCATCATCCTTGTGAACAATCACAATTTCTTCCTGCAGATCATTATGCTCATGAAGAATCACATCGTGATCATGCAAATCATCATGCTTGTGAATAATCACACCTTGATCATGCAAATCATGATGCTTATGATTATCAAGCAAATCATGTGTGTCGTGCTTTGGAAAAGACGAGACTAAGAGAGTTTCCTTCTCCTATTTCTTTTCAATCTGCGACTGCACATTAGAGAATAGTAGGACAAACTCTTGCATGCGTTGGTCTGTCTGCGCTTTATGCTCTAACCGTCTTTCTTTGTGCTCGCGAGCCAATTTGGCTAGTCTTTCTGTGGGCTCGCGATCCAATTCTGAGGCAATACCACAGTATCAAAGAGCATTAAACGCTAGGTTGTTAACCTAGCGGACCGATTGGATGAATCGGAGATGAATGAGATCCCTTCGACGTCTAGAAAGGGGGAAAGGACGAAATTCTCCTTAATAGCAAAAAGTTATGAAACTATGTGCTAAACTCGAATGACTTGATGATACTGATGCATGGGTTGCCTCATCAATGGGCAAGAGGAGTGTTGGAGACTCTAATTGTCGCCGGATCGGGACTCCACCTACGAGCCGACGCTCAAGTTGGGTATGGCAATTTCTCTCAAAAACCCGCCGGGGTGATCAAGGTTTTGGCGAGTGAGGGAAACCAAGTCTCGCAGTATCTGGATCCACACAGGGCTCTTGGGTGTTGTCACACCCCTAAGGGGGTCCGCCAGGGATCCCTTGGATAAACTAACAAGGGTGCAAGTTCTAAAAGATTGAACGGGCTATCCATCCCCAAGGCGGTGTCTAAGGTCTCTAATTGAGATTGCAATCAGTGACAAAAGCTTCACCTTGCGAGAGTAGACCGGGCAAAGATGCCCGGCCCCCCGACTCGCTGAAGTAAAAGAAAAAAATTCTGCGTTTCTTTCTTTGGCCGCCAAGCGTGCTTGCTCGCACTCACGCTCTATGGCTTCCATTCTTTCTTCGTGCCACACTTCTCGTTGTCTACCTTGTTGTACCATCATGTCCATCATCGACTTGACCAAAGCCTCCATAGGATTTGGTGCAATCCTTGGCGTAGATGGGGAAGGGGGAGGGTCAGAAAAAATTTCTGGTGGGGAAAATTCTTCTTCGCCACCTCCATGCTCATCACCTCCATGCGAAGTATCCATTCGGCTTCGAGGGATGACCATATACTGAAGTCTTGGGTTCTTAAGTTCGCGAGGAACTTGGTTTCTTCAATCTTGTAGTTCTTGGGTTCTTGAGGTTCTTGGGGGTCTTGAGGGTCTTGAGTTCTTGAGGTTCTTGAGGTTCTTCTTTCGCTTGCAATCTGTGTTACAGAAGGATCTTCTCTTACCCGAGCTCTTCTCTTTCCTGGGCGCACCCCTTGGCGGCCTTGCGCTCACACCAAGGTTGCTTTTTCCCACCTCACGTCGATTGGCCGGCCGCTAAGTGCACGGTCAGCTCTCAATGAGTGGAAAAAGAAACCAGGGGAGGTTGGACAAGCCCTTCTTTCTTGGGTTTCCTGTCACTCTTCAAAAACATGATTAGGAATCGACACGCCCAAGAGTCACGTGCGACCGCAACAAGCAAAAAAAATTCTCGTGGTTCTTTCCTTGAGTGATACAGAACACTGCCAAAGCTCTGATACCGATGTAAGGTGCAACGGAAGTGAATGTTGAACTTTGCTCAAGATGAGTGCTTCGAACTGTGCTCAAGGTTCCTTTTACTTACGGAAGGGAGAGCTTTCCGTTTCTTTAGTGAGAGAGTGCAATGGACACAAACAAAGTGGTGAACACTGTGAATGAAGTTACCGAGACTGAGAGATAGAGAGAGAAGAATACGACACTAGAATTTTTTCAAACCCTCCTCTGAGGCCCCACTCTCTATGGCGAGAGCGGTCTACTATTGATTGCACAAATCTCTACAATGCTTTGG
Organism: Adiantum capillus-veneris; assembly: GCF_014529385.1. Taxonomy (NCBI): domain Eukaryota; kingdom Viridiplantae; phylum Streptophyta; class Polypodiopsida; order Polypodiales; family Pteridaceae; genus Adiantum; species Adiantum capillus-veneris. Next base: position 154,458,952 of record NC_140944.1, read on the forward strand.
ACTTGCTGACGATGTCGACGATGATGAGAACGACGAGACGGGCTGAAATCTGAAAACACTAATGGCTGAAATCTGCAAATCTTTATCTGCTGAATTTTGACTCTATGTCGATGACGATGTCGATGACGACGATGCGACACTGCCGCGCTGAAAACACAGATGCTGAAATCTGCGTTTTCCGGGCTGAATCTGCAAACTTCGATGGATCCCACCGTGCGGCGAGGATGTGCTGCGGGAAGGTGAGATCTACGAGGTTTGGGGGCTGCCGTACGGTGTCTGAATGCTGAAAACTGAAAACGCTGAGGCTATGGCTGAATCTGTCGCGGCAGATCTGCAAAATGCCGGGGCTGATCTGCAAATCAAAAACGCTAGGGCTGATCTGGGTCCTGCTGCAAAAACTCTAGGCTTCTGCTGGAGTCTGCTACTGCTGGGGCTGATATGCAATGCAAACCGCTGGCTGTCTTCATGCAAAAACGCTAGGCTGGATCTGGGCTAGGTAAACTGCTTTTGGGGGGGGGGGGGGGGGGGGGGGGGGTCTTGTTGAGAAGGTCCCTGTTGCCTCTTCTGCCAGAAAGTGCTAGCGCTAGGTTTCTTATGTACTTGCTTATCAAAATTTCCCTACCTAGTTCCTAACAAAAGTCACTTGAAAATAATAAGTGAAAATTGGCTAAAATAGGGAACATAGGTCTATGCACTGTAAAATGCTCCTGATGGGTTCTGATGGTAATTTGATGATCATGCTGTGTGCAACTAGAGGATATGCATCTACAGTGTCTGGACATGCACGGTCTGCGAACAGACTCACAAAATTGCCAGATCACTTTCTAATCTAACTGAACTGAACCCATGTCATGAAGTAGCTTGTCCACGTACACATAGGGTTAGATGTGCATGTGACATAGCATGAGTCATTAGCTTAGAACCGAGCCTTGCACCTTTGTGAGCCTCTAGCGGGACGTGCATGTCCAGGCTGGTCATAGTTGCATACCCTCTCTTGCACAGAACAATATTTCAGCATGTAGATGTTTTGCTGCATGAGAACCACCTCTTAACCTGGCACTTGATTTATTAAGTGATTTTCAGCCTTTTGCTTAATTTGTCGTGGGGCTGCCCTTGTCCTTGCTCGACCCAGGTCATTTCTCCTATATATGCAGCCCATTGGGCGCTAGGATCAGCAGCAGAGGCAGCAGCCAGAACAAGAGCCTGCAGATTCGGGAACGCAGGCCAGGACCAGCATTTCAGCTCTTTTCTCCATCAGCGTTTTCAGCCCTGATGCCTAGCGTTTTTCATCCATAGAAGACTAATGTTTTGAGTCTTCATGATCAGCGTTTTTCAGCCAGAACAGCCAGCGTTTTCAGCTTTGAAGGCCTGGCAGACAGTGTATTTTTTTAGGGATAGACCCTAAGCTTTTTGCTCAATTGTTTGGCGATAAACTATAATTTTTTGAGCAAAATTGCAATTTTTTTGTCAAGGTTTATATTAGTATTAGAAACAAAATTAGCTTCTCAAACACTATTTAAGTCAAAATGATTAATAAGTTGTGGTATGATTTTCATTTAGAAGAGGTAATTTTCTAATTTTTAACATAATTTTTCTAATTTACAATATATTTTATAGATAAAAACTACAAATTTGGCTAGAAAAGTTTACACATCTTACCTGATGCTCATATTTTTGGCGATAATATGTAAATTTTACTCCTAGTTATAGCAAAAAATTAACGGGTTTTAGCCAAAAAAAAAACAAGACGCCGTAGGCAGATCTCAACCCTAGCCTTGTCATTGGTTGCAGTCCTTTAACCATCGGCATCGCTAGTAGATTCCGGATTTTTACGTTGTGTCGACATCGTCGTCGTCGTCATCGTCGTTGACACAGCACCCAAGCACTTAGTACCCCTTGTGCCATGGCTCAGCATAAGGATCCACAGAACCCAAGAACCTCCCATCAGTACCTCGTCGTCGACATAGACCCACCAATATCTTGTCGTCGACATCATTGTCGTCGACATAGACCCATCAGTACCCCGTCCTCGACATTATCATCGTCGACATAGACCCAGTAGTACCAAGCATCAGTAGAATCAGTACCCATTAGCGTTAGCACCTCAGCATGTAGACATTTTATCAGCATTGTGCAAGAATAAAGAAAGTACTTGCTCTGGCAATAGAGCAAGGGGGCCCTTGAGGGTTTGGGACCCGACATCCTTTGTCGTCTCTCTTCTCTCTCTCTCTCTCTCTCTCGTGTCTGTCACAAACTACTGACGTGTCAGAGCAAAGCCAACCTTCGGATCACAATCGAGTGGCCTAAATCCTCAAAAGAACAAGCAAAAGCAGAAGAAGAAGTCCTACCAACTTATGGGACCCCGTCCGATGGGGTCCAAGTGACGTAAGACATATAAATAAAGCAAGACCCACACACACACAGAGCGTTGCGTGGTCTGATGACATGGCAACTTTACGAAAAACCCGGATTTTGCGCTGACATGATGTACGGATTTGCGCGTTTTGCGTTGACTGCTGTTGTGGTAGTTGTACGGATTTTCGTGATTTACGCTGGTAGCTTTTGGGCATCGCTTTTGGACTAGATTCTTTTGAGTTTGAAGGCTTTTCATGTTAATTGCTTTTGGGCCTAGGGCCTTTAAATATGAGGCCATGGGCTCATTCTCTGGCATGCTTTTGGACGAAGATGCAGAGCATAGAGTATCGGCTTGTACTGTGTTGATGCAATATATAGAAATATCGAAAGGGGCGCCAAGGTTTGGGGCCAAAACTCTCTGGGGTGGAATTCCGCCACTTCGTGTCGCGTGTCGTCTCTCTCTCTCTCTCTCTCTCTCTCTCTCAGTTCGGTTGTTATTGAAGTGCTAAAAGTCTGTTCAGTCTGTTCTTTGCTATTGGCACGTGGTGCCTGTCTTGTGACAGTGGTATTTGAGTATCAGGCGTGTGCTTTTCTGAAAGCATACTGGTCCTACAAAAGAGCAGATAGAGCAAACCAAAGACTATTGGAATTTTATTTGAAGTATCTTCGTGTCCCGACCCCGGACTTATTAACCACTCCCACCCTTACTTCATCGCGCATCGGGCGCTCCCGTCCTCATCGCTCTGTCTTACAGGGCATAAGCCATAAAGAACCCAAGACATGGTGTTCATGGAGTCAGCATAATATTTGCATTTTCTTCTTGACGAGCTTCATGACATTCTTTCGCGGTATCCTCAGCAGTATCTTCCGATGTTGCAAAGTTTTCAACAATTTTTGAAAATCATGTTACCCCCTCTAATGCCTCAGGTGGTATCTGTTTCTCCGGCACCAGAAAGTACGAGGGCTTCCAACCAGTAACCTTCACAGTCGTCTGTTTCAATCGAGGGAGTCTTCAGGAATATGGTAGAGCCATCTTCAGGAATATGGTACAACTATCTGACCCTGATCCAATGCAACCGCCTTTGCCACCGCCGTTGCTTCCACCTCCCCCACCACCACCGCCATGAGGCTACAATGGTTGGAGCCCATATGGATACCCTTATTATCCGTACCCGGGATACGTGCCTAACCAACCCAAAGATTTCAAAAATGGCGTACGACAGTCAAATTTTTCACTTTTTCCGGGGTGAGAGATCAGAAGAAAGCATTGCAGTTCCTACAGCAATTCGACATCTAAGAATTGGGGAACTATATAGAAGAATCCAAGATTTCTTGAGCAGCGGGATTTCTTATAGATAATGCTATGGAATGGTGGAGTTCAATCGTGACACAACCGCATGCTCCAAGGGCCTGGCAAGCTTTCAAGACAATTTTTGCATGTAGTTACATGACTTCTATGTTTGTAGTCCGGATTTTGGCAGAGTGAGGCAACTTGAAAATGCTTGCCACCGAAACCATGGACGACTATGACCAAAGGTTTCTCGACGTGTACCTTTCGGTGTCCTTCTTTAGGATCGTCCCCTTGGAGGCCCAATGCGAGCGATACACCATTGGACTATCATCACCATTGCAAGAATATTGTCTATCCAAGCGAGTCTCCACCATGCAAGAACATATGGACAATGCCGCGGTCGGCTACAAACTGATGAAGGAAAAGCTAGAGTTTACCATAGAAGAACCTCCGGCCACTAACCACAACACTCGGCAACAACAAACAAATTCTCGAGAGTCGTGAAAATCAACCGCAAAGGCCTCGTTTGACGCCTCAACAACGAGACACCTTACTACAAGAAGGCCGATGCTTTGGATGCTTTCAAACAGGGCATAACCATTCTAGTTGTCCCCATCGCATTGATAAACCATCGGAGCCGACGCCCGCACCAACGATCGACAGAATCCCAACGTCACCTCCAGCTAAGAGAGCTAGACCCGCTATTGGGCTAGTCCGTGATATCTATGGCATACACCTTGAGAGTACAAATGAATTGTGCCGAACATATGGCAAAGTCAATGGCTTCAAAGCCCTTATTTTCTTTGACCTCGGAGCTACAGAAAACTTCATCCATCCAGAATTCTTGAAGCGGATGCACTTTGATTATGATGCAGAGGGTGGAGAGAAATTGAAGCTGAGATAGCCACCGGGCAAACTCAGAAAGTGGTACCGCTCATTGGTGCTCTTGTCCAAGATTATCATGGAAAAGCTGATTTCCACATTATGAAGTTGGGCAATTGCGACGTTCTCTTGGGCATACCTTGGCACGACAAGAATGATGTGACTCTCCAGTCTCGGAACCGAACCATCACCGTGATGCAGAAGGACAAGCTAGTCGTCCTCAAAGTTCGGTTGTCCGAACAAAACCTTGAATGAACTCTCTAGGTTTTTTTTTTTAATAGCTAGATACTTTTGAACACTGTTTGAGAAAGTATTGTTTGAAATTTGTTTGAAATGGATGGTATCTGTTTTGAACTTGTCCTGGTGCTGATTTGAAATGTTTTGACTCTAGTTTTAATACTGGTTTCATTGGTTGGTGATTTTACTCCCGGGTGAGTTAGTGAGAAATGCTGCTTCGGTATTGTTTGAACCTCGGAACGACGCAGACGGGATGTCTTGGGAGCGTTTTGTTGTATGCTAGAAAACCTCCGAACGACGCAGGCGGGATGTCTGGGGAGCGGTTGTATGCTTGAAAAATACTGTTGTTGTTACTCCCGGTCGGACCTGGATGGTTATGCGGTAGGAGTATTAAGAAGTCTGAGGAGTGGTTACTCTCAGCACCTCCAAACGACGCACGCTGTGGTCTAGGGGGCGTTTGGTTGTAAAAGGCCTCTATATCTCCCTGCGCGGCCCTTTTTAGGTTATGCGGGAGGAGTGATGAGGGGGTCGTTGAATATCTCCCGGCTCGGACCTTGTTAGGTTATGCGGGAGGAGTGTTCATCAGCGACTCTATGTTTCTATGTCTTGTAACATGCATATGTGAGCATTTGTGTTGCATGGTGATGTGGCAACCACTGAGTATTCCTTATCGGATGAGATTACCTGGGTATGTAATTTTAGTGCATCAAGACACCCGTGGAAGATCAGTGCGGTTTGGGTGTGATGGCTAATTTTACTACGCTGGAATATTAAGAGTTCCGATCTGGACGAAAGGAGAAGACAACTCCTTGATCACAAGAGCCGAAAGGAGAAGCCAACTCCATAACAAAAAAAAAAAGAGCAAATTGATTGTCCCTCGGAAATTTTTGAGCTAACTTGAGTTGTTTTGCAGATATGCTGTAATCGCGGACGATTACTTTCTTTCAAGAAGGGGGGATGTCACAAACTGTTGACGTGTCAAGTCACTGAAGAGCAAAGCCAACCCTCTGGTCATAGCCGAGTGGCTAAATCCTAAGAAGAACAAGCAACAGCAGAAGAAGAAGTCCTACCAACTTATGGGACCCCGTCCGATGGGGCCCAAGTGACATAAAGACATATAAATAAAGTAGGACTCACACACACACAAAGCGTTGCGTGGTTTGATGACGTGGCAACAATATAGAAAACCCGGATTTTGCGTTATCATGTACGGATTTGTGCGTTTTGCGTTGGCTGCTGTCGTGGTAGTTGTACGGATTTCCGTAATTTACGCTGGCAGCTTTCGGGCATTGCTTTTGGACCAGATACTTTTGAGTTTGAAGGCTTTTCATGTAAACTACTTTTGGGCCTAGGGCCTTTAAATATGAGGCCATGGGCTCATTCTCTGGCATGCTTCTGGACGAAGGTGCAGAGCGTGGAGTACCGGCTTGTACTGTGTTGATGCAATATATGGAAATACCGAAAGGGACGCCAAGGTTTGGGCCCAAATCTCTCTGGGGTGGAATTCCGCCACTCCGTGTCGCGTGTCGTCTCTCTCTCTCTCTCTCTCTCTCTCAGTTCAGTTGTTATTGAAGTGCTAAAAGTCTGTTCAGTCAGTTCTTTTCTATTGGCACGTGGTGCTTGTCTTGTGACTGTGGTATCAGAGCATCGCGTGTGCTTTTCTTAAAGCATACCGGTCCTACAAAAGAGCAGACAGAGCAAATCAGAGACTATTGGAATTTTATTGAAGTATCTTTGGGTCTCGACCCCGGACTTATTAGCCATTGCCACCCTTACTTCATCCTTCATCGGGCGCGCTTCCGTCCTCATCGCTGTGTCTTACAGGGCATAAGCCATAAAGAACCCAAGACATGGCGTTTATGGATTCAACAGAATATTTGCAGTTTCTTCTCGAGAAGCTTCATGACAGTCTTTCGTGGCATCCTTAGCAGAATCTTCCAATGCTGCAAATTTTCAACAATTTTTGAAAATCATGTTACCCCCTCTGATGCCTCAGGTGGTACCTCCTCCTTCGGCACCAGAAAGTACGAGGGCTTCCAACCGGCAACCTTCACTGTCGTCTATTCGGAGTCTTCAAGAATATGGTGCAGCCATCTGACCTTGATCGAGTGCAACCGCCTTTGCCACCGCCGTTGCCCCCACCTCCCCCACCACCACCGCCACCAAGCTACAATGGTTGGAGCCCATATGGATACCCTTATACATGCAATACTCCCCCCGCTAATAACCACAAGGATCCGGGCGATGAGTATGTGCAAGCAGTCTTAAACATCAATTCTCTTGAGTATTCTCCCGAGAACAAATCACTCATCATTGAAACCAATATTAAAACCAGAGTCAAAACAATTCAAATCGGCACCAAGACCGGTTTAAAACAGATACCCTCCACTTCAAACAGTACTTTTGCAGACAAAGGTCAAACGTATCTAAATACAACTAGAAATTTCATTCAGGTTTCTGTTTGGACAGCCGAACTTTGAGGACGATAGGTGTAACAAACTGCTGACCTGTCGACCTACTGAAGAACGGAGCTACTGGCCGAGGCCTAAGAAGAACAAGTAACAGAAGAAGAAGTCCTACCAACTTATAGGGACCCTGTTCGATGGGGCCTCAAGTGACATAAAGGATTTAAATAAAGCAGGACCCACACACACAGGAAAAACTGATGACGTGGCAGATTTTCAAAAATTGCGCTGGCATGATGACGTGGCAAGTTGTACGGATTTCCGTAAATTACTCTAGCAGCTTTTGGCTTTGCTTTTTGGACCGGAAGCTGTTGAGTTTTGAAGGCTTTTCACTGTAACCGCTTTTCAAGCCAAGGGCCTTTAAATATGAGGTTAGGGCTCATTCTCTGGCATGCTTCCTGGAGAAGGTGCAGAGTCTAGAGTACTGGCTTGTACTGTGTTGATGCAATATAAAGAAATACCGAAAGGGGCGCCAAGGTTTGGGGCCAATACTCTATGGGGTGGAATTCCGCCACTCCGTGTCGCGTGTCGTCTCTCTCTTTCAATTCAGTTGTTATTGAAGTGCTAAAAGTCTGTTCAGTCTGTTCTTTTATTGGCATGTGGTGTTCGTCTTGTGACAATGGTATCAGAGCATCAGGCGTGTGCTTTTCTGAAAGCATACCTGTCCTATAAAAGAGGAGACAGAGCTATTGGAATTTTATTCGAGGTATCTTCGCCCTCCAACCCGGACTTATTAGCCACTCCACCCTTACTTCATCGCGCATTGGGCACTCTCCCGTCTTCACCGCTCATGTCTTACAGGGCATAAGCCATTACGATCACTTGCAAGAGAAGGATCCAAGATTTGTTTCGAGTTGCTGTTTTTCTCAGAGATAGTGCCATGGAGATGTTGATGTCTACAGCTACCAAGCCGCACACTTCCAAGGACTTGCCAAGCTTTCAAGAAAACTTTTGCCCGAAGTTATATGGTTTCTGACATCTTCCTTCGGAGTGCAACTTCTGGCAGAGTGGGGTATCCTGAAATGCTTGCCATGGAAACCCTAGCAGATTATAACTTGAAATTTTCTCGACATCTCTCAGTAGATGTCTGTTCACGAGCAGATGACCTTGGAGGTTCAGTGCGATTGCTATCTTGGGACTACCATCGCCACCAAAGAAACATTGTTTGTCCAAGAGCTGATGGACCATGCTGTGCTCCGCTACGACCTTGTGGAATGAGCCTAACCCTAATCTTTGGTGCAGGTTTCAGAATGGAAAGTCAGTCGACTTTTCGAGCTCGACTGATGTCGAGATTGCTTTACAAGTTTGAGTTCTGTTTGAACTTGTTAGGTGATCCTGTTTGGAATTTGCTTGAAATGGATGGTATTTGTTTTGAACCTGTTTTGGTGCCGATTTGAATTGTTTGACTCTGGTTTGATACTGGTTTCAAGGATTGGTGATTTTACTCCTGGGTGGAGAAGTGAGAAATACTGTTTTGGTATTGTTTGAACCTCGAAACGATGCAGGTCGATGCGTGGGGAGCGTTTCGTTGTATTTTTGAAACCTCCGAATGACACAAGCCGATGCCTGGGGAGCGTTTGGTTGTATGCTTGTAAAATAATTGTTGTTGTGACTCCCGGCCCGGATCTGCGGGAGGAGTATTAAGAAGTCTGAGCAGTGGTTACTCTCAGCACCTCCAAATGACGCAGGCTGCGGTCTAGGGGGCGTTTGGTTGTAAAAGGCCTCTATATCTCCCGGCCCGGACCTTTTTAGGTTATGCGGGAGGAGTGATGAGGGAGTCGTTGAATATCTCCCGGCCCGGACGGTTATGCGGAGGAGTGTCATCGGCGACTTTATGTTTCTATGTCTTGTAACATGCATATGTGAGCATTTGTGTTGCATTGTGACGTGCCAATTATTGAATATTCCTAATTGGATGAGATTGCCTGGGTATGTAATTTAAGTGCATCAAGACACCCGTGGAAGATCAGTACGGTGGGATGAGATTGCCTGGTATGTAATTTAAGTGCATCAAGACACCCGTGGAAGATCAGTACGGTCTGGGTGTGATGGCTAATTTTACTACGCTGGAATATCAAGAGTTCCGATCTAGACGAAAAGAGAAGCTAACTCCTTGATCAAAAGAGCTGAAAGGAGAAGCTAACTCCTTCATCAAAAGAGCCGAGAGGAGAAGCTAATTCCTTAACAAAAAGAGCAAACTGAATGTCCCTCGGAATGACCCTCGGAAATTTTTTATTTTCTTTTGAGCTAACTTGAGTTGTTTTGCAAATATGTTGTAATCGCGGACGAATACTCCCTTTCAAGAAGGGGAGATGTAACAAACTGCTGACGTGTCGACCTACTGATGAACAGAGCTACTGGCCGAGGGGCCTAAACCCTAAGAAGAACAAGTAACAGAAGAAGAAGTCCTACCAACTTATAGGGACTCCGTTCGATGGGGCCCCAAGTGACGTAAAGCATTAAAATAAAGCAGGACCCACACACACATGAAAACTGATGACGTGGCAAATTTTTGAAAATTACACTGGCATGATGATGTGGTAGGCTGTCCGGATTTTCGTAAATTACGCTGGCAGCTTTTGGCTTTGCTTTTTGGACCCGAAGCTTTTGAGTTTTGAAGGCTTTTCACTGTAACTGCTTTTCTGGCCAAGGGCCTCAAATATGAGGTTAGGGCTCATTCTCTGGCACGCTTCCTGGAGAAGGTGCAGAGTTTGGAGTACCGGCTCGTACTGTGTTGAGGCAATATAAAGAAATACCGAAAGGGGCGCCAAGGTTTGGGGCCAATACTCTTTGGGGTGGAATTCCGCCACTCCGTGTCGTGTGTTATCTCTCTCTTTCAGTTCATTTGTTATTGAAGTGCTAAAAGTTTGTTCAGTCTGTTCTTTTCTATTGGCACGTGGTGCCCGTCTTGTGACAACAGGCTTGTCCTTATGCATCAAGGTAATGGTACGGTTTCGAATATGGAGTGTCGTGTCATTCTAGTCGTGCGAAGACATGCCTAAGAGAACGTCGCAATTGCGTAACTTCATGATATGGAAATTGGCTTTTCCATGGTATCCTTCAATAGTCACTTGAAGAGCACCAATGAGCGGTACCACTTTGTAAGTTTTCCCCGTGGCTAGCACGACTGCAAGTTCTCCACCCTCTGCATCATAATCAAAGTCCATCTGCTTCAGGAAGTTTGGATGGGTGAAGTTTTCGGTAGCTCTTGGGGCGAAGAAAATTAGGGCTTTCAAGCCGTTTACGTTGCCATACGCTCGACATAGTTCATTTGTACATCAAGATTTATGCCATAAATGTTAGGTACAAGGCCAATGCTCGTTTGGCTAGAGGTGTTTCTGGGGTTCTGTCGACCATCAGCGCACGTGTCGGCTCCAGGGGTCTGTCACTGCAAAGGGGACAAGCAAAATAGTTATGCCCTGTTTGAAAGCATCCAAAGCATCGGCCTTCTTGCAATAAGGTATCTCGTTGTTGACGCGTCAAACGAGGCCTTTGAGTTTGACTTTCGCGAGACTCCCGAGGATTTGATCTATGTTGCGGGGAGGTGTGGTTATTGGCCGCAGTTGCTTCCGTAGTAAAGTCTAGCTTTCCTTTCATCATGTCACGTGACACATCCAACCCTATGTGTCCGTGGACAAGCTACAGCATAACAGAGTTCCGTCAGTCCAGTCAGTCTAGATTAGAAGTGATCTGGCACTTTTGTGAGTCTATTCGTAGACCGTGCATGCCCAGTCACTTAGTATAGATGCATATCCTCTGGTTGCACACAGCATGATCATAAGCATTCCCATCAGAATCCATCAAAATCCTTCAAGGGAATTTTCCAGTGCATTTAGCCTATTTTACCTATTTTTGACATTTTTCACTTATTAATTTAAGTGACTTTTGTTGGAAAGTAGGTAGGGCAAATTGGGTAAGAAAATATATAAGCAAACCAAGGCTAGCACTAAACAGCATATGAGCAAGGAGAACAACAGGCCATTGGCGACAGGTTCCCCCTCTCTCAGCAAGACTCCCCAATTCCCCTTGGGCGATTTCCCCATGCAGGTATCCCTAGCGTTTTGCATCATCGCCAGCAACCACCTTTTTCCCTTGGCGTTTTTCAGCAACCCAAGATCGCCATAGCTTTCTGCACCTAGCGTTTCCAAAGCCAGCATCACCCGCAGTACCTTGGCGTTTCCAGCATCAAATCGCAGCATAAGGGCAGCTTTTTCAGCACCAAAACGCAGCCACTATCAGCGTTTTTCCTCAGCCAAATCTGCGTTTTTCAGCAACATAAAAACAGCCCCGAAATTCAGCGTTTCATCTGCAGCAGATTTGAGCCTTGAGCGTTTTTGGACAGCAGGTAAAGACATTCAGTTTTCAGCCCTATTGTCGGCCTCGCCATCCCCATCGTCATCGTCGACATAGTCTAGACTTGCATCAGTTTCATGCATCATCATTGTACGAGTTTGTGCAATCAATCGTAGACCACTCTCGGGCCTTCGGAGGAGGGTTTTACAACAGTCTTTGGTGTCGTATTCTCTTCTCTCTCTATCTCTGTCTCATACACTTTAGCCAACTGTTGCATGGTCCATAAGCTCTTGCATGGTTGAGACTTTCTTGGACAAACTAGACTCTTGTAATGGTGATGGCAGTCCAATGGTGTATCGCTCGCACTGGTCCTCCAAGGGAATGAACTTAAAGAAAGACATTGGAAGATGGACGTCGAGAAACCGTAGGTTATAGTTGTCCATGGTCTCTGTGGCAAGCATTTTCAAGTTGCCCCATTCTGACAAGATGTGAACTTCAAAAAGAGAAGTGATATAGCTACATGCAAAAATTGTCTTGAAAGCTTGCGAGGTCCTTGGAGCATGCAGTTGTGTCGTGATTGAACTCCACCACTGCATAGGATGATTTTTAAGAAATCTTGCTGCTCGAGAAATCTTAGATTCTTTAGGATAGTTCTCCAAAGCATAAATATTGTCGAATTATTGTAGAAACTTCAATGCTTTCTCCTAGTCTTTCACCCGAGAAAAGGTGAAAAATTTGACTGTTGTACCGCCATCTTTGAAATCCTTCGGTTGGTTAAGTGCGCACCACGGGTACGGATAACAAGGGTATTCATACGGGCTCCAACTGTTGTACCCTGGTGGCGGCGGTGGTGGGGGAGGTGGTGGCAACGCCGGTGGCAAAGGCGGTTGCACTGGATCAGGGTCAGATGGCTACACCATGTTCTTGCAGACTCCCCCGATCGGAACAGGCGATTGGGAAGGTTGCCGGTTGGATGCTCTTGCACTTTCTGGTGCCGGAGGAGGAGATACCACTTGGGGCATCAGAGGGGGTAGCATGTAGTTCAGAAATTGTTGAAACCTTGCAACATCTGGAGATTATGCTACGGATGCTGTGAAAGAATATCTTGAAGCTCGTCGAGGAGAAATTGTAGGTACTCTGCCGAATCCATGAATGCCATAGTGCTGTGTCTGTTCTGGGTGGGACCGGTACGCAAGCACACGACTGGGAGCTTTGATACCACTATAACGGGACGGCCACCACGTGCCAACATAAAAGAATAGACGAGAAAACTTTAACATTTCAAAACAATTGAACTGAGAGAGAGTGCACGACACACGAAACGGGGAGTGGCGGAGTTCCACCCCGAGAGAGCAGTGGCCCCAAACCTTGGCGCCCCTTTCGGTATTTCTTTATATTGCTTGAACTCAGTTTAACGGCAGGGTCAACTGTTTGCACCTTCACGCGGAAGAGTGCCAGACAATGAGCCCTTCCCACATATTTAAATGCCTTGGGCCTATGAAAAGCAGCTTACATGAAAAGCTTCAAACTCAAGAGCATTTGGTCCAAAAATTGGTGCTGAAGGTGCCAGCTCTAATCATGGAAATCCGTACAACTACCACGTCAGCATGCAGTAGTGTAATTTGCACCACGTGGCATATTGCTTGAACTCAGTTTAACGGCAGGGTCAACTGTTTGCACCTTCACGCGGAAGAGTGCCAGACAATGAGCCCTTCCCACATATTTAAATGCCTTGGGCCTATGAAAAGCAGCTTACATGAAAAGCTTCAAACTCAAGAGCATTTGGTCCAAAAATTGGTGCTGAAGGTGCCAGCTCTAATCATGGAAATCCGTACAACTACCACGTCAGCATGCAGTAGTGTAATTTGCGCCACGTGGCACTATCAATGCAAATTGCGGGTGTCCGTACAACTGCCACGTCATCAGGCTTTGCGCAAGGATTTGAGTGTGTGCTGGCCTTGCTTTATTTTAATGTTTTTAAAGTCCTAGGGACTTGCGCCCCCATCGGACAGGGTTCCCTAAGTTAGGTTTACTGCTTCTTCACTTAGGGTTTAGGCCTCTCAGCCGGGATCTGCAAGTTGACTCAAGTCTTCAGTGGCTTGACACGTCAGCAGTTTGTGACTTGTCATCCTCTACGTAGGGTTTTTAACCTGTGCTGCTTTTGTCCGGCTTCTTCACTTCAGTAGCCCTCTAGGTCATGCATACCCCCTCTTGAAAGAAGAGTAATTGCCCTCGATTACACCTGTACAACAGATAAAGGTAGCTCAGTAGACACTGACTCTATGCACCCATGCACCAGACTATACACATCCAATAATTGCACAAAGACACCACTATTCTTTGAGAGTATACTCAATCCGGCGACTTTAGGTCTAGGCACTTGGGAAACCGAGTGTCCCCTGGTGCATAAACCTCGACACATGGGTGCAATGCCGGTAACAAAAGATTCCGGAATCATCAAACCACAGTAAGAAGCTAGGCGGCCAAACCTCTCTCTCTCTCTCTCTCTCTCTCTCTCTCTCTCTCTCTCTCTCTCTCTCTCTGTTTGTCTCCTCTATCTGCTCTCCTCTCTTGATCACTACCTAAGATCCAGTCGGCCAGTAACCACCATCCTCTGATAGTATACTCAATCCCACCACATCTTGGTCTAGGCACTTAGAAACTGAGTTTCCCCTGGTGCATAAACCTGGACACATGGGGTGCCAATGCTTGTAACAAGAGAGCTCAGAATCATCAGACCACAGCGAGAAGCTAGGTGGCAAGACCTTTCTCTCTGTCGCTCTCCGTGTTTATCTCCTCTATCTCCTCTCCTCTCTTAATATAATTATCTATCTTGCTATTTGGTACCTGATAAGTGCCCGGAGGGGGGGGGGGGAGGTGATGCTGCTTTCATAGGTAATAACACTAGTTTAAAACCAAGAGTGCACATGTACTTGATCTTTTTTAGTGTATGGACTTTGAATAGGTTTTATATTTAATTAATCTATCTATTGAGCTTAGGCCGTCATTCTAAGATACGTAACTAAAGTAATTTGTGTTCAGGTTTCCAGCTTTCACTTGACGGTAATCGCAGGTTATTTCAGCTTTTTCCTTCTGTGGTCTAGGCAACGGAGGAAAATACAAAAAGTTAGTGATAGCATTATAGATGAGATATTGTTGTGCTTTGTCTCATGTTCTATAGCTGAGAAAGTTCATTTGGGGCTCTCCTACACATTTTGTTTTTGATTGAAGAAGATACATGCTTACTACTGTTTTTCTTTCCTGCAGAGTATATGGTGCATGCTTATAATCGGAACGGGTTGTGTGGTGTGGCATTTGTAGATGCACAATATCCAATGAGGAGCGCTTTTTCCGTTTTGACCAAGGTATCACATGTGTGAATGTAGGATGCTCTTTTCATCAGTCATTCCACAGGCTGTGATGCTGCCAAGAAGGCCTTGTAAATTATTCTTTTGTGATATTAAGCTTGTAAATGCTTTGTACATGCATTTACTCTGCCGGGGCGTACTTGTTAAGCTTTGCCTTAAGTCTAATATGATACCCTTAAAAAACTGCTTCAAAAATTTGTAATGCGATAGTGACACTGTTTTCGAAGGATAGGAAATAAAAAATTATCTTGATGTTTGGGGTTCTTTGAACTAGTTTGTCTAGAAGCCCGGAACAACCTTTACTTAAGTAGTGTGTGATCTACCTGTAAATGTTCAGGATTGTAGGAAATTGACTTACTACCCATAATTCTAATCCTACTTGCAGCACTGAAATGTAAAAAATATTTTTGTAAGGCACTATTCTGTTTCCCAAGTGGAGTGTCAGCTTTAGCTTGGTTTGGCCTGTAACTGTTCTTGAAGAGTTTGTTCAATGGTAAAGCGTAGCCTCGTAACCATTTGGTTATGCATTAGCTTCCCTTGGATTTTCTTACGAAGGGACTCCTTTGTTGTGTTTGTAGGAACTTTTTACGCTCAAATAAGCTGTCCTCTTGGGAGGTCAACCAAGGACCCCATCGGAATTCCTCTAGGTTCCTGTTATGCCTTCCCATTCCAGATGCTTTTGTGCCCTTGCCCTAATTTCTAGTTTTGCAGGCCCTTGGTTCTGGACTGGCCATCTGTATACCTGTCAGACTGGGTATTGCACATGCTTAAACCTGTCCTGGCCTTTTGCTATTTCTCCATATTCAGCATTTTTACTCTGCTGTTTTTGTTGTGGGCCATTCATATGTTGGGGTTGTTTTTTTCTGGTGTATAGTTCACATTCTCATTTGTGGTGCTAATTCTTTCGATCTTTGTGGTGCGTATGCCCTATCAACTACCTCATTTTTGTGCTAATTTTTCCGATTTAATGCTTCTTTTAGTGCTAGGCTTCATTATGGCCGAGTCTGCTCTTGATCTCGGGAGTCATGACAGAAACTCAGTATGCTGAACTTTATGTTGATGTATGCTCACGTGTGTGCGCGTGTGGTGTGTGTTGTATGTTAGTACCTAGTTCTACACCCACTATTGGGCACTGACGACGTTAGTGGGGATGTCGTGGTATTTAGTCAATACTATGCATGATGGAGCTGAATGTTATATTGTCTTGTGGGTGATTACCATGGGTCTATACCTTGCCTTTTCTCTACTGGTGAATCTCGGCTTATCCTGGATTCATCTAGGTATATATGTTCCTTGACCCTCTGAGCTTGGCAGGAACACTTTAAATAGCTGTCTATCTCTTCCTGCTTTTGCTCTTATACTCATCTCAGCCTTTTGGTATTTCTTAACATTTGCTTTTAGCTCCATCACTGTTTCTTTGTCTCTTCCATCTTTGCTCTGCACTTCGAGTATTATAAGGCTTCCTCTTTTCAGCCTTTGACCTCTTTGTTAGAGCTTTACGTTCACCTCCCAAATGCTCCTGCTTATGGCTTTTTTCAAGTGCATGCAGGCCCTTGGTTGTGGGTTGGCCACCCTTTCACCTTCCTAGTAGAAGCACCTCCGGGGCTGATTTGATGCACCTTTGGATCCGTTTCGATGTGGGATTGCGGGTGGCCTCCAATGGGGCCGATTTGCGCTCCCGATGTGAAGAATGAAGGGCTGAAAACACAAATTTCGATGATGCCTACGATGGACAGCAATGGGAGCACTAGATGCAGCGAGAGAATGGCGGAGAAGAGGCTCAATGGGCTACGGAAGTACCGGACTGCATCTCGATGGCTGGCGCTTGCAGATCTCATGCACCTCCGGCAAGGGAAGGGCTGAAAACTGAAAATGCTTGCTGATCTGCTGAATTTTCCACTAGCTGTAGGCCTGGAAGTGCAAATCGCTCGATGATCTACTGCCAAAAACTCTAGGGCTGGTCTGCTACTACAAAAATGCCAAGGCTGGCCTCCTAGTAGCGTTGCTTCATTTGATGCCAACCGCTAGGAGCTCTGCTTCCTTTATAGGTGAAAACTGCAGGTTATAAACTTCTTAAGGTCTAGGTAGGACAAACCTGGAAGACAAAGTTATAACAATAAATCATTAAAACGATTTATTAATAAACTTGACTTCGGTTAAGTTTCTGGGTGAAACTGTCACACATCTGTCCACCCGTGAATCCGATTGACGCGGGGAATAGTTCATTGGATTCCTCTAACCTTAAACTATATGCGCGTCATGCCAGATGCCCACCGTAGTGTAATAACATTTGTCAAAACGCATTTACAAATTATTTATGTAAGAGGGTTCCAAAACTGAAAAACCTAATCTAACAAACTCGTCCGGACATGCAGGTCCCGTGAACAAGCTCACAAAATTACCAGTACTAATCCTCCTAGGATTCTAGACATTCCTTTCTAGGGATAGGTCAAAAACTGGCTGTGGAAGTCTATGAAGCATGTCCACGTGGCACACAGAGCCATATGCACATGCCACATCTGCTAAAATTGCTGTGCCGCCTCAGCCAACGCAAAACACGGAAATTCCTACAACGTGCCACGTTAGCATGTCAACGCAAATTTCAGAAATATGCTGCTAGCTTTTGCTTTGGAGTTTTAAGGGTTTTAGGCCCCTCAGCCGGTGCTCCATAATTTTGTCGGGTTAGGTTTTTAAACCTTGAAAGGCCTCTTGGCCATAATTGCAAGCTCTTTTGGGGTTCAAATCTTTTGGGTTAGAATTTTTAAACTCTTATCTGCTTGTCCTCTCGGCCATTTCCTCAGGTTTGGCACGCCACGTCACCAACTTGTGACAATGTCAATAAGTTTTCTATGCTCATTCCTAGGGAAGGCATAATCACAACACAAGCATGAGCACGATTGTCTATCAAACATTAGTATTCGCTTGACGATCTTTGAAGGTAGAAAGGTCAAGTTTAGTGCTCATTTTTTGCAAGCACTCATTCATAAGTGTAATAGAGCCAAAACTCAACGCAAACTGCAAGCCAATAAACTGCAGATAAGTGCCATAGTGGGAGTAAACTCGACCACTAAACCATCAGAGAGTAAACTGCGAATACGTGCAAAACATGGCGAGAATCTCGGAAAAATCCGGCAGAGTTTTCCCTGAAAACTGAGCAAGAACTCAAAAATCTCACCAAATACGCATGAAAATAGACACTCTGTGTTTCAGTAGCAAAATCCACAAATGGCACACATAGCATTGCCAAAACTCTAGCAAAACAGCTCACTCGTGACCGAGTGGCTCTATGGACATATATCTGTCCAAAAACACCTGTAAACCTGCAGATTTCAGCATCTGCGTTTTCAGCGCGTCATCGTCGCATCGTCGTCATCGCTGTCGTCACCGACATAGAGTCAGAATTCAGCAGATACAAGATTTGCAAATTTCAGCCATCAGCGTTTTCAGATTTCAGCCCGTCTCGTTGCCGTCCTCATCGTCGGCAAGTCCATTGCATTGTAGAGATTTGTGCAATCAATAGTAGACCGCTCTCGCCATAGAGAGTGGGGCCTTTGGAGGAGGGTTTGACAACATTGGTGCCGTATTCTTCTCTCTCTATCTCTCAGTTTCAACACCTTCATTCACAGTGTTTACCACTTTGTTTGTGATCATTTGCACTCTCTCACTAAAGGAACGGAAGGCTCTCCCTTCCGTAAGTAAAAGGAACCCTTGAGCACAGTTCGGAACACTCATCTTGAGCAAAGTTCAACATTCACTTCCGTTGCACCTTACATTGTTCCAGTGGCTGGTTGCACATAGAGCTACAACAGTGGGCAGCTGGCTTGTACATAGTGGTCTCTCGGCAGCATGCGTAGCTTGTGGCCAGCGTGTGGAGAGTCAGCGTCATTGTCTTTGGGACTTTCCTATGGCAGAGCAGGTTTGGCTTTGTGTCCTTCGGCTGATGCCAGCTTTTTCCACAGCACGACAATACACTTGGGGGGCAGCTGCTTGGTCCACTCTCACGGGCCTGGCATTACAGTTTGAGCTACCCTCCACCAATAGGATGATAGTGATCTTGGGGGGTCGACCTACACTCCAGCCTGCTATAAAGCTTACTCCACAGGAGTGGTGCAGTGAGAGAGAGGAGTGTTGGGAGCTCATTTGCGGCCTAACACTGTAGTTCATCTGGCGGGCCCGCTGCTTCCGCATCTTCGAGACTTGCCCTGTACCATCGGCAGAGACAATTCGAGATCTTTAGCTAGAGCTGATCCATACTCTCGGGGGACAGTTCGAGAGACTCACGGCAGCTCCGACCGCATGCGGGAGCGTAGAGAGGCTTTCCTTCGACTCTGGCACCCTGGGCCTTTCTTCACCATGGTCTAGGGTGGGCTCAGATGGCACTACCGTCCACCTGTGTGGCTCTTCTCTCCTCCCATCTCTTAATTTAGCCTCATTGTACATATGCATTGGGAGAGTCTCCCTTTATGATTGCTGTTACCCTCTCTAGTAGAGGTAGTTGTAGCCCTATGGGTAGTTTCATTAACTAATAGAAGGATCTTTTTCTCGGAGAAAAAAAAAAAGCAACTGAGAAGGACATTCCGAGAGGATTTCAAGGAAAAAGATGTCGTGCCAAACATGACATTTTTTTTTCTTGCGTAGAGCCACATGCCTTCAAGATGCATGCATAGTTGATTGCATCTGGAGAGAGACCTTCGCTTCGCATCTGCTGACATTCCGAATAGAACACCTAACAATTGCAACTGAGAGGGACATTTCGAGAGGATTCCAAGAGGGGACATTCCAGACAGGAAGCTCCTCAAGCACTTTTTGTGCTTTCGCATGCACACCACAATTAGCATACATATCGACCAAGACACTGCCAAGCACGACATCTTTTTTCTTGCGTAGAGCCACATGCCTTCAAGATGCATGTGCAGGTGATTGCATCCAGACGGAGGCCCTCACTTTGCATCTGCTGACATTCTAAAAAGTACATCTGATACTTTTGAAAGTCGTCAACGCCTGCGATCGACGTGTGATTAAAAAAGCTTGCAACATGTGATGATTGCATCTATGTCTGCGTAGGTGATTGCATCTAGAGAGAGGCCCTCATGTCGCATCTCGATTCTGCCTGTGACGATTAAACAAAGCCGCGTGCCTTCAAGATGCGTACGTAGGTGATTGCATCTGGAGAGAGGCCCTCACTTCGCATCTGCTGAAAACAACTAGAGCTTTTTGCCCTTGTCCCTATTGGGAAAATCTTGCAATCAATGCATTCCAAGAGTTCACACTCTGGACAGCAAGCTGCTCGAGCACTTGCATGGAGCCACATGCCTTTAAGGATGTAAGCATAGCATTCAAGATGAAAGTATAGGTGACCACATTTGGAGAGACACTCCCACTTTTGCATCCGCTGAAAAAACCCTAGAGCTTTCTGGCCCTGCCCCTATCACGCGTAGAGCCACATGCCTTCAAGATGCATGCGTAGGTGATTGCATCTGCTGAAAATAGACTAGAGCTTTTTCTTGTGTGGAGAATCCTGCAATTAGTGCATTCGAAGAGTGCGCGCTCAATCCTGCTCCCTGTGCGTATCCCTGTCTCAAGCCTTCCAGGTGCAAGAGTTGTGCGCTGCTGCAGATGGAGTTTCGCAAGTGGCGCGCTTAAAAAAATCGTGGCTTGATAAAACGATGGAGTCATTTGAAAGTCTGCCACGTGGATTCATGAGAAGTGAGCTTTTTGAATGAAGATGTATGCTAACGAAGTAATGATGCATTGAATTTTCTGCCCACACCGAGCTTTTACGGGAGTGTTCTTTGTTGACATGCTCGTCTTTTTGAAGACTGAGGAGGAACATCGGAAGCACTTGGACATAGTCTTTCAGGAATTGCAAAAGCATGAGTTGCATGCAAATGCAAAGAAAAGTGAGTTCTTTCTCATGGAGATACACTATCTCGGCCATATAGTCTCTCACAACCAAGTGAGTATGGATCCCACAAAGATCCAGGTGGACCAAGATTGGCCAACTCCCACTACGATACATAATGTACATAGCTTTTTGGGATTGTGTTCCTACTATCGGAGGTTTATCCGAGGGTTAACAAATGTAGGTGGACCACTTCATGATTTAACAATGAAGAAGATTCCCTTTCGATGGAGATGGAGACAATGAGGAGCATTATCTTCCAAGAGTGGATTTTGTGATCAAAACCGATGACGAGAGTTTGCGGTATTTCCGTGTGCAACGGGAACTATCTGAGAAACATATGAGATAGGCCAACTTTTTGTCCATGTTTCACTTCCAGATCCTTCATAGGGCTAAGAACGTTGTTGCAGACGCACTCTTTAGACAGCCAAGGGTGAATGCAATTACTTGTGTATATCACCGCAAATTGGAATCACTTCCAGAATCCAAATTTGTATCCGAATGACCCAGACTTCTCCCCCATTTGGAGCAAGTTACAGAACAGAGAGAATGAATATCCCTATTCCATTTGGGATGGTTACCTCTACCACCACCAAGCAATTTGCTTGGCGGTGCCATTGAGAAAGAAAATCATGGACGAAGCACATGCTTCGCCTTATGCAGGACATCGGGGTATTCTCCCTATGACCTTATGCAGGTCTTTTGGCCAAGCCTTAAAGCAAATATCGATCAATATGTCGGGGAATGTTTGGT
Source organism: Adiantum capillus-veneris (assembly GCF_014529385.1). Taxonomy (NCBI): domain Eukaryota; kingdom Viridiplantae; phylum Streptophyta; class Polypodiopsida; order Polypodiales; family Pteridaceae; genus Adiantum; species Adiantum capillus-veneris. The sequence continues at coordinate 154,480,498 of NC_140944.1, forward strand.
TTGCCAAAAAGTCAAGTACGATTGGCATAAAACGCCTTGTTTACTCCAACCTTTGCTTGTGTTTGATCAACCCTTGGAGAGCATTGCCATGGTTTTTATTATGGATTTCTCCGAAGAGTCAAATTGGAAATGATGCTATATGGACCATTATGGACAAATTTAGCAAGCAAGCTCACTTTATTTTAATCAGGAAAATGATCAAAGCAGATCATATGGCTAGGATTTTTCTAGCACAAATTTTAAAGCATCATGTGATGCCCAAGTCTAATGTGAGTGATCGAGATCTTGCATGACAAGAAATTTTTGACGTGCCTTGTTTGATAACTTTGGCACGAAGTTGGACTTTTCTTCTGCATACCATCCACAAACGGATGGGCAAAGTGAGATGCTAATTTCACAGTATTGCATGTGTTTGAAATATTATGTGTCGAACAGACAGTTTGAATGGGAGAAGTATTTACCCTTGTCGAGTACGCATATAACAATACCGTACATTCGTCTACGGGGAAGGTACCCTTTATGGTAAGCCTTTGCTTCCATGGATCCTTTTAACTAAGGATAAGATATTTGCAGCGGATGAGTTTGTCCGAGATATGGACATTGCGTATGGGCAAGTTAAGAGAGCATATTGTGCTCTCAGGAAAAACATAAGAAAGCTACGGACAAGCACATAAGGAATTTAGACTTAACAGTCAGTCAATTGGTCTTACTCAAGTTTGAGAAGGCAAGACTAAAGAAATAAGCGACTCATAAAGGGAAAGTGCTAAAATTTTCCAATTGTTATTATAGGCCGTTTAAGATAATTGACCAAGTGAACGATGTGACATTTCGATTAGAGCTACCGCCTAATTGGAGGATCCATAATGCTTTCTATGTTAGTTTACTCCGGCCATATGTGGGACCGCCTCCAAGTCAGCCTATTACTGAGGAACCTCCTGAGGTTGAGGAAACGGAAGAAATACTCTAACTGGAGCACATCATTCATCATTAGGAGCGGCCATTACAGTCTGGAAAGATTACACGGAAGTATTTGGTAAAGTTCAAGAATTATTTTACTTTTAGACGCTCAGTGGATGACCGAGCAGGAATTAGCATCTTATCCCGAGATTCTGGTGTAAGGTGTAAGTTTTGTCCTAGTGTCCTAGAGAATGAGTCAAGGAGAGAAGAGTGGAATTATCCCACATGCAGTGGTGCAAGGCTGTAGAGCTACTTAAAGCTCATTTCATGAATGAATAAACACAACTCTATTTTGCATTACATCTCCCTTGTTTATGGTGAGCTTGTGATGGCTTAGCAAATACTCAAGACCGTGTTTATGAGTCCAAGTTTATTGATCTTGGAACCTAATTTGCTTGAGTGATAATCTAGCCAACACACGTTCACTTGTGTGCACGATGTTTGTCTTTCATCCACCCTAGCTAGCACGATCCTATTCCCATCAAGTGGTATCAAAGCTCGGGTATGCTAGCTAGGTTTGTCATTATGCATTTGCGTGTTAGTACGATTAGCATTTCTTAATCATCATTCTCTTCTATTGCATATTGCATACCTAGTTAGTATTCCATTGGCTAGAATGAGCATGTTCTTGAGTTAAAGACTCTTGGGCCACTACTCGCTGGCTAATTGGAAGCTTAATTAGCATTAGAGTTCATTAATTTTCCATTAGGAACTCGCATTTGCATTCAATAGTTGCTCCTCATTTTAGCAAAATTGGCATTTGCAATTGGTGTGTGTGCGTAGCCCGTCTCAAGAGCTTCCGATCAAGCTGATCCATGCTCAAATTGCCCTTCATTTGCACAGCTTGATTGATTTTTCTCTCTTGCACATCCTCACTTTTTGGAATTGTTGCAACAGAGGCTCAAAAGTGTGTGTGTGTGCGCGTGCGCGCCTAAAGGAGTATTCAATGCTCACAATCCCCCTATGGAAAAAACAAAGTCTTCAAATATCTCCAAAAGTTTGGCCTCCACTTTGGTGGGAACCCATGCAAGCATAGGTCAAACCCTCAAAAAAAGGGGGGCTCACACACAACCGTCCGCTGCTCGGCGTGCTGCCCGCGCCTGCGCGGAAACTGCTCGGCCTGACCCGGCCTGTCCGAAGCCTGCCTGCCTTGCCCCTGCTCTGTCCGGACGCTGCTTAGCTTGGCCGACCTTGCCCCTGCCCTGCCCGACATGCTGCCCGAAAGGCTGTTCGCGCCTGCCCGGAAACTGCCCGGCCTGATCCCGCCTGTCCGAAGCCTGCCCGCCTTGCCCCCGCCTTGTCCAGATGCTGCCCGGCTTGCCCGACCTGACCCGGCTGCCCCGTTTTTTAACTAGGAGAGCCTTCCCACGTCCTGGCCTGAGCTCCCCACATTCCAAGGCTCCGACCCCTCTAGGGGTGCTATCCCACGAATAGGCCCACGGTCTTACTGCACTGAGGCAATAAAGCTTCACCTTCAAGGGTTTTTCCTTGAGCTTCCAAAACTATTAGGCTACTTCGACAACACAAAACAAAGGGATCAAATAAGAACTTCAAAAGGGGTTTCAATAAGAGGCTTCTGCTTGGCGTGCTACTTACCCGAAAGGCTGCCCGCGCCTGCCCGAAAACTGCCCGGCCTGACCCCGCCTTGGCCCCCCCCCCCGAATGCTGCCCGGCTTGCCCGACCTAACCCGGCTGCCCCGTTTTTTAACTAGAAGAGCCTTCCCACGTCCTTGCCTGAGCTCCCCACATTCCAAGGCTCCGACCCGTCTAGGGTGCGATCCCACAAGTAGGCCCACGGTCTTACTGCACTGAGGCAATAAAGCTTCAACTTCAAGGGTTTTTCCTCGAGCTTCCAAAACTATTAGGCTACGTCGACAACACAAAACAAAGGGATCAAATAAGAACTTCAAAAGGGGTTTCAATAAGAGGCTTCAAAGGCAACCCTCAAGAGCTCCAAGTGGAAGGCATCGAGATAAAGCAAGCAAAGATTGTGAAGGGTGACTTCACGCAAGTGAAGAGGTACTTCACATTGAAGGGAAATCCCAAAGTACGCATTAAAATTGAAAATCTTGCAGCCAAGCACAACTTCTTGCAATATATGTAATTATATTCTACTACATGAATGACATTATAATTGTGATAGACACTAGCATTGGAGAGTCTCCAAATTGCTAAGACCTCTCTATGTCTGAGAACTTTGTGACAATGTGTATGAAAGACACCGCATGCTTGGGCTCTTGGAGTATGAAGAAGATGGAAGAGGAGGCATTAGTTTTTTGCATAAGCCTTTTTATAGGATATTGTTACATGTCATTATGACGCATGGAATACCTTGTTTGCACCATAAAAGAGGAAAGAAGCACTCATTCGAGGGGAGGATATGAAGACAAGCCCATGAAGCAGTTGAGGACAAATCATTGAAGAAGACGAAGGTGCTCTTGGAGTGAAGCAGACATTTTTCAAAATTTTGCTCTTGGATTAGAGCATTATGCTGTTTGTCTCTTGGATTGGGGATGTATGTTGTCTCTGCTGATAGATTGGACTGTTGTCTTTCTTCATCAAGTTGTAGCCCAAAATTCAAGGGGAGGATTCCTCTTGTATCGACATCCTTAGTGCATAAAGAATCTTCCATGTATTCCTCCTAGTTCAAACCTCGAGGGGAGGATTTTAAGGTGTGAGTTTTGTCCTAGTGTCCTAGAGAATGAGTCAAGGAGAGAAGAGTGGAATTATCCCACATGCAGTGGTGCAAGGCTGTAGAGCTACTTAAAGCTCATTTCATGAATGAATAAACACAACTCTATTTTGCATTACATCTCCCTTGTTTATGGTGAGCTTGTGATGGCTTAGTAAATACTCAAGGCTGTGTTTATGAGTCCAAGTTAATTGATCTTGGAACCTAATTTGCTTGAGTGACAATCTAGCCAACACACACTCACTTGTGGGTGCACGATGTTTATCTTTCATCCACCCTAGCTAGCTCAATCCTATTCCCATCATCTGGAAGGACATGTACAAGCATTACAGTTGAGGACAATTGTTTAGAAGCCAGAGGGATGTTGCTAAATGGACTAGTTTCTTATTTTTTTGAATAATTTCTATTTATTGAAACTAGGATATTTAATTGTATACACTTGACCTGTAAAAGTTAGGAACTGTAGATCTACTGGAGCATCGCGAAGGAGTTGTACCGTTAGTTCGGTGGAAGAGACCGGGAAGTGGGTATTCCAGATGCGTCACGTGATGGGTGACAGGAGCATTGGATAGGGAATATTTCATGGGTCCGGGAGGAAATCCGAACTGGAAAAAGGAATACGCATAACGGCGCGGGCACAAGAATAAAGATGGGTTCTGAAAGCTTTTTTTAAAAAGCAGAATATTTTCAAGTGCTTTCTGAAAAAGCAGATGCTTTCCCGTGAGTAATATGTGTCTGCATTGCATCTGTGCCTGAGAATTGCATCCAGGGACGTGTTGTGTAGCATGAGTTTTCAACTCACAAGGTTTTATTGAGTTTTCAAACAGGTTCACACTTTTAATGAGTGGCATATTAAGTGGGCAGCTTTTCTTTAAAATAAAGCTGGACCAAAAGAGGGCACCCCAAAATCTGCCAAAAACAGCCCATAGGGCAGCGATTTCTCTCTTCTCTCTCTAGAAGCTGCCGCCAGCTTTCTCTCTCCTCTCCCTGCTATTCTAGCGACCCTAGCCACTGCTATTGTTGGGTTAGATCACGGCTATTCTTGCCGCCCCCCGCAGCCTATAAATTTAGCTCTCTCTCTCTCTCTCTCTCTCTCTCTCTCTCTCTCTCTCACCCGAGTTATGCTAGCGCTAGCAACAAGGAACCTTGCGGCTGAGAATCTGCAAGTGATCGCATGAAGCCATCAAGTGAAGGTCGCTTTTCTGTACTTGGAGCGACAAGTAAAGACTATGAATACACTCTACGAGTTGTCGTTTTGTGTTTGTGCTTTTTGTAAGTACTCCATCACGACAAAGGAGCAAGGAGGCCTTGGCTTACGCTTGGGGATTCCAGAGATGGAATCCGGAACAGTTTGCGGATGTTTCACGCTCCGAGTACAGATGGAAAAGGAATTGAGAGCTCGTCTCTCGGATATTCCTGCACGAGAAGAAATCAAGCATCGAGTCAAAGATTTAGAACGGAGGGGTTTCTTCGGTTCTTGTGCTTGTAAAAAGATTCTCCGTAATAAAGATTCTCTTTTGGGGGAAAGGCAACCTATCTTCTGGTCCCCAATATTGTGTCGATCTTCTCCCCGTCTCTTTTGGTTAAGAGTTTATTTATTTTCAGCTTATTGATTATTCGTGTGTGCTCTCGTTTGTGACAACATGGAGATAGGAGAAGTCGACACTCGAACAAAACTTTCAAATGTTGTCATTGTCGGCCAAGCATTTGGCACCACATACTTCACCTCTAAACCTCATCCAATGAAGTGGGATGATCAAACAAGAAGTGGTTCTTGAGATAGAAGTATCTCCTTGTGCTTGTCAAAGCCAACTCCAACACATGCATTGGAACATGCACCTCAAGTGCTGCATATCGGATGAGCAAGACTCAACTGAAGACGGAACTGGAACGTCCATCCTTCGATGGAAAAGGAAAATCACTGAACATTCTTTACTTCAAGAAGGATAGCGATCCGCCTCGGTCATCCATAATCCACAATCTGGTACAAAAGTGCAATTGAATCATCAACCTGCTACCCATTGCATAGATAGCTCCGTCGACGAATCAAAGAAAGAGGCACAACAAATCCGCCAATCCATCTCCTCGAAGGAAACACAGACATACAAACCTGCTCTAGAAGTGATGAAGAAGATCATACTACTGTCCAAACACTTCTCTCTGAAGAAGAAGCTGGAAATATTGCCAACTGTTTATGCGCATGAGACCATTGGCACGATCTCCACGTGGGTACCACCTCCAACATGCTCTGAGAACATAGATCTGGTGCACCTCCTCCTTGCTAGCTCTAGATCTGGATCTGGATCTCGGATGAGAAACCATACCATTGCATGATCACAATGCTTTGTAAGGTTACCCTGAGGATGCATTTCACCGTGGAGATGATCTCCAAGCAATGCCACTACTGCCCATGAAAAACGTTGGGGCCGATCTACTGAGCAAAAACGCCAAGCTGAACTGCAGCAAAAACGATGGGCTGCCCTCCATGGCTTATCTACTACAAGCCCCCCTTGGGGCACCCAAGGGAGGGCGTCCCTCTTTGGACTCTACTGCACTGCACTGCATTGGAGAGGTACCCCCCCTGCTCTCAATATAGGGTCTCCACCCGGCTGCCCGACTTAGACCTCAAGCTCCAGGACCCTAGAAAATAGGGGAATAATATGATGAAAATGGGAAAGGGCATCAGATGCCCACAAGGCTGAGGGGAAAAAATAGGAGAGGCTGGGATAAAATATCCCAGGCCTACGGGAGCTATATGGCCATGAAACCAAGACAAATTACAAGGCTAATCATGGTTAGAGTGTCCCGACATGAGAAAACTACCGGGCACAGTCACAAAATAGCCCTCACTCCCTAATACCTATCCTTGGGAGACATTGGGACCGAGTGGATGAATCGAGAGGGATGCGTGAACTCTAAAGGTGTGTGTGTACTGAGAGAGAAATGAAATGAAATGAAATGTTATATTAAATGTCTTCAGAAGGCCAAAAATGACCTATGAGACCAAACTGATACGATCCTTGTGGATATAATCCAATGTTTGGGTAAAAAAATAAAATGAAGTAAAGTGAAAGACTAAAACTAAAAGACTCAAATCGTCAGCTTGAAAATCATCATCATCATCCATGCCCGAGGATGCCCGGCATCGGGCGTTGTCCGAGAAAGTATTCCATCGGTCGTTGAAGAGCTTCATCAATGTCCGCCTCTGTAAATAATCGTACTGGGCGTCTCCCATATCGTGCTAGAATAGTCCTAATCCTCTGGTGGAGCCTCCGTTGATGTGGTGGTCGCCCCCATAGGCGTGGGCGTCTAGCTCTCCCAAGCTCAGTGGCTCTGTCCATTAAAATACCTCTGGTAGAAGTGGGCTCTGAAGTCTGCTGCGAAGCACACTCATTCGGCTGCTGAGTCCCTGCTCTAAAGAAGTCGGTGATCTCCCTCTGTGAATGTCTCTCACTACCTGGTCTCCTCAAGAGACTTTCCCTGTGTCTGCACAGCTCTAGCAAAAACAACCGGAGGCATCTCTGATCCTGATATCTCATGACTCTAGCCAACGGTCCAAAGCCCTTTCTTAATAGACAGTGAATCTAGCTCTATATGACATAACTGGCATATCCTAGTCTCAATCTCTAGCTGATGCGATGATGTGCGCATCTGACCAATAGCACATCATATCCCATAGGATAAATGATTGTCCATATAGACCGGTCTGATCACATATCCATCCTCTGTTAGTTGGAGGAGATGCTCTCTATAGAAAGCCATCTTCGTGCCCAACTCTTGTACCGGTTGTATCCATGTGCTTCTGGTATCTAGTTGAATCAAATCCTGACGTACAAGTCTAGTGGTCTCCATCCGTGTGAGAGAAAGGGAGGGTGCATCCAAGGAGTACTGGAATGAAGGCAGTTTATCCATGCTGAAGCCATGTGATTGAAACCATGATGTCATTTGCCCATACCAACATGTTGTGTCCCCTTGTAGCGCTAGCTGTCGGAATGACTCAAGTGCTAGCCGAGCATATCTGTCTCTGGGAAGGTCCCATAAATTATGCATGAAGGAAACTGATTTAGAAAGGTCTCAACTACAAGAGGAGGGGTAGCTAGCTCAGCCTGGATAATCTCATGTGGCACCTAGGCCTTAGCCCGAATAATCTGAGAGATCATAGAGACTAGAGGCCTCTCCATACATCTCCATCCATCAGTGCTACCAGATTTGCCCTTGTGGTGCACTGAGGGCCCCTAAATCTGAACCCCATAGAGCATAGCTGAAGCCACTAGAGTGTCAAAAAGCCACAGCTTTGTTCGAGGTTCCTGAATCTGAACCCGCAAACACATCTTATTCATTCATGAGAGACTACATCTAGTACAGATGTAGCTAAACATTTGCAATAAACCGTGCAAAAAAATCTAGAGGAGAATAGCCAGAAACACCCCCTTCATAGTGGTTGGTAAGATACACACCTAGATGGAGCAATAGACCCTCCACCTGTTGTCATAAAGTTGTCCTCTCTCGAATCAAACCTATACTGTACTATAACAGTAACTCCATCAATGGTATATTGGATATTATAAGAGCTCTTTGACACATTTTTCTGCAACTGTTTCCAATATCGTTACCTTTTTGGCAGTGTGACATCAACATCATTTTTGTTGATACCTTTCGCTTTTGTTGCAAAGGTTGAAACCTCAAAGTTTCAGTTATTTTGACAAGTTCTGTGCTTCCTTCTTTTTGTCAAAATGTTTGGGGTTTAGAGCTGTGAAAGCGTTTTTATTTCACATGGTTGCTTCGATAAACTCACATAGAGAGTCACGGAGCAGCTCCTCGGGCCTCCTCCTTGGCCGTCATTACCACACCTGCCTTTCGTGGCGTCCAAGGGACGAAGCAAGCTTTCCTCCCTTCATTAATATTACATGGTCTGTCTAACCATGGTGTTGTCTACTTCTCCGAAATCACCCACTGATATGTAACCAGCCACATGAATATGAGCCGATTGGCATAAATAGACAAGCTATTGTCTCCACCTGCCTTACAACAGCATATAACAAGCCATTCCAACCTCAAATGAGTTTGTCTAGATCGTACAAGTCATCGACTCATCAAAGCACATTCAACCGTTTGCACACTTAATTTTTCGCGTAGAGTCACCAATAAGTTGAAGAGATTGCCGCGATAGCGTATGCAGCAGCAGCAGGAGGCCTCACTCCCTCAATGGTTGCGGCTGATGCTTGGCAGGAGCTGAAGGCTAGGTTGTGGCATGCGAGGCTGTCTGGCTCTCAGCAGCAGCGACCACCTCCTTTCCTCTCAACAATGATACAGTCTGGGGCTTTTCTTTTCTTCTAGGTTGAGTTGATTATTGATTGTAAGTGACAAGGCCTCGCATGACAATCGAGACCGCTTGATTGATCCGACTTGCCAATCAAGCCTCGTATGCACTCACTCGGTCAGCTTAGAATCCTAATTTCGTCTTGTGCAAAGTCCATCCTTCACCTGCGGATGCTACCCATGAGGAATCAGGATGGTGACTCTGGAGCACTCAGGCAGCTAGGAACCCTAAACTCATCTCGTGCAAAGTCCGTCCTTCACATGCGAATGATACCCATGAGGACGATGACTCTGGAGCAAAAGAGTGCCACTTCCAAAATCACGCTAACCTCTCTGATGCTGCTATCTTCTGTGACATGCCTTGATGAATGCGACTCTGAAACTTCACCTCCAGGGCTCCATTATATAAGGGAAGCTTATGTGGCTTTATTGCAATGCGCACTTTCATGTTGTACGAATGGACTCTTAAATTTTGCATTGTCTTGATTGGTGTGCAATTACAGGTGCTGGATGAATATCAAAAATCATTTGGAAGTTCGTGGCAGGATGCACAGTCTGACAATTCGGACACATGGCCATATCTAAATGAAGCCTTGGGAAAATACCAGGTATGCAGAGCTAAATGTTTGCTTCAAATATTTATAACAAATGAGGTGATCGTGGTCGTGTTGGCTTGTCTGCAGGATCCTACTGAAGCCGACAAATTGCTGAAGATTCAAAAGGAGCTGGATGAAACGAAACATATCTTGGTTACTACTCTTGACCTTTTAGCATGTGTTTCTTGTTCAACAGATTGGCAATACAATCATGACAATTAGAGCATCTAAATGCAGCACAAAACAATTGATAGTGTGTTGGAAAGAGGAGAGAAATTGGACTCTTTAGTGGAGAAAAGTTCTGACCTAAGCCTAGCATCACAGGTGATAATTTTCTGTGGGCTAATGGTATTTTCAGCTGACTTCAAAACGAGGCAAGCTCCTAATACTGTGGATATGTAGGTTTTCTACAAGCAAGCGAAGAAGACAAATCAATGCTGCACTATTTTGTGATTCAGTGGTGCTTCTGGCTTTATCTGACCGTTTTGTCCGATGGTGGTTACATATTGTATGACACATTCCATACTAACCCTACTTGTTTTGTGGCTGTTCTTAACCAAATGGCGAGGGTTATGAAACAGCCTGGAGGTTGCAAATATGGCACTAAGTAATAAACAGCTCAGACACAATGGTTTTGTAATGTAATTTCAAAAGTTTAACCTATATGTATTATAAGTAAGTAGCTCATTGGATCATTTATGGAATGTCTTATTAATATAAATGGCTGAGTAAATAGCATGATCCAAAGATGGCAATTAACAATAACATTTTCTCAACACAAAGAGGCATGTTGGGTGCCAGGCACTGGAGCTGAGTCATACCAACCTTTTGGCCTGCCCAGCTGGTAGCTTTTGTGTTAAAAGGACTTCTTGTTAGGGAGTCTCACAGAAATTGTTGGTGGTTTAGCGTGGATTGGAGTTAATGATTGGCTACTTGGACATGGAAGCTTGTGCATGTCTAGTAGCTAGTATATTCTCTCTCTCTCTCTCTCTCTCTCACACACACACACACACACACCGTGTTTGCTATTCATCTATGATTAATCCCCCTTTCTTTGTACTTCTATGTGTAATCAATGCATTGTGTTCTTGGGCAACGAGTATAAGCGTCTACCATCCCCACCCTCTTCTCCCTTACATCCTCTTATGTCTCATTTTTAACATATTAAAGAGCAAACATATGTCTCTACTCTTTGCATGTGCGTGCTCAGTGACTCAATATAGCATATAGCATGGAAGTTGCCAAGAGGTGTGGGTAGAAGTCAATATAGAGGTTGGTTATAGTAAGCTAGAAGCCCCCCACAACAGAATCTCCCACTAACCCTGGTCAAGAACATGGAAGCTTGTGCCCCATAGAGACATTGAGGTTATTCGTTGCTCCATCATTGCTTGAGAAGGACCCAAGAGGTAGTCCTATATGCTGGCAATTTGTGAATGTGTGTAAAAAGGATGTGCCCCCAAACCATAAGATGAGCTCAACCAGGATCTCCATAGACATGTTCGAAGCGGAAGAAGGTTGTGCCACAAACTGTAGGAACCAATTGTTACCCTTCTAGATACACTGGAGAGTTATGTTGACTGTCAATGTGAAATGGTTAGAGTTCCAACTCGAGCATGAATAAAGGCAACATCTTTAATATATCGTTATCGTGTCCAAATAGGAGCCAATAAACTAGCTCTCTAAAGGAGCAATTAGGACCCCTCTAGACCAAATGAGTCTTTAATAAGTTGCACTATCGTCTTCATAAAGCATGCCTAGTAAACTAAGAACGTGAAGCTATAAATCTAGGGCCACGAACCATTTGCTTCACCCATGAATCGATTGTCATTTCACCATGAGAAAAAAATCGCATAAAATTAGACAATTTATATAGTGGTTCAACTCTCACAAAAGTTCCCCAAAATGATGATAGGTAAGAAATTCCGAAGATAAAACTGATGAGTCTACTTCTGAGCCTATATGCTTAAATATGGATAGGGTACGCACAATCATTAATGTGAAGCCTAGGTAAAGGCCACTCTTCGAAATTCAATATGGTATCATTGGCTTTCTACAAAGCTACGAGCCCATAAAACAAGGCTATAGTGTATAATAAGTTACTGAAAAGGTTGTAGAAATCCCTAGCGAAAGAGACTCAATATATCAAAGGCGTCTGACATGAGGAGTGGGGGAACAAATCAACAGTAAATCCTTGCCCAACGGGCTCGTTCAAATTAGAAGATGGAGGTATGGTGTCTTAGAGAAAGGTTGACCGTTGCTCCATTGCAAATTGAGAAGGAACTTAGGAGAAGGCCCATATACTACATTTTGTGCATGAGTTCAAATCAAACAAGACTATCACAAACGTGTCAAGCCCCTAACAATAAGTAGAACACTTCACACCAAGCAATTGTTACACCCCGCCCCCCCCCCCCTACAATCACACTTTGTGGACATCTCCATAGGAGTGGCGCGATGTAAGCAGTGCTTTAAAAAAATCTAGACTTAATCTCACCTACAAAATTTGAGATTTACCTCTGAATTTTTGATTTGACGGTGAGAAAACCTGCAAATTTTTGAGAAATTTAGTGTAAATTAGTTCAAATTTAAGTTTTCATAGGTGGGTTTGCTAAGTTACTGAAAAAAAGTTTTTTTTGGAGCAGAGAATATAAGGTTATTTGGCACACTCGAGGAACGTGAACCAGTGTACACCTTACTTATGAGGTCAGTGCCTATGTACGGCCAATTTCTGTGCAAACACCATTGGAATGCTCCATTATTCCCAATTTTCCATACAACTCTTAATTTGCCTCCCATGCCCATATCATTGGTGTAAACTCCAGCTTTCGCACCGAGGTTAATGGGGGGGGGGGGGCGGGGAGAGAGCCTATGTCTGGTCGTTGCATGTCGTTTTCGGCAAAATCGTCGAAGAAGGGAATCTGCAAAGGATCCATTAAAAGTGCAGAGGAGAAAGGTCCTTGCGAGAGGCGGTCACACAGGGACAGGAGGTTGGGGCAGGTGACGAGTTGCAGCCTTCTCTCTCTCTGTCTCTCACTCTCTAGAAGGTTGTCTCCAGAAAAGAAGGGAAAGCGGTGGACAACCTCTCTCTCTCTCTCTCTCACTCATGGGCGCTCGACATCACCATCCCTATGTGGCTATCTCCTGTGTGTGAGGAGACTGCTCTCTCTCTCTCTCTCTCTCTCTCTCTCTCTCTCTGCGCTTCCCCACCTCCTATGTGAGCAGGTTGGCATCGAAGGCTGAGTCGGCAGAGCCTGTTTGTAGGTGCGTGGGCACTGTCGAAAGCGAGCAGGGGGCCAGAGCAGCGCTGGAAGGGAGTAAGCAGTGCTCTCTCTCTCTCTCTCTCGTGTCGCAGGGGAGAGCTCCTCCAGTCGCGCGATGAGCACGCCGGAGGTGGAGGAAGGGAAGGAGGTGGCTGGCAGGCCGCACGACGAGACGGGGCGGTGCGCGTGCCTCAGCAGGGGGTTGAAGAGACACGTGGGGGAGGGACGTGGGGTGGGCAGAGAATATTGAGTAGGATCTCCAAATCCAAATAGATTGAATTTAATGAAACATTGTAACCCACCTATTCTTCAATTCTTCAAGTAGGCAGCCAAAATGTAGGCAGCCAAAACGACTTTTTCACAAATGCATTAATTAGTTTGGGGAGGGGGAAGAAAAGAAAAGGGAAGGGTGGGAAAAAAAAAAAGGGAAAGGAGGGGGGGGGGGGGGTTGTATCCTTTTTTTTAATGGTTAAAAGGGAGCTCAAGGACCAATGTAGGCATATAGCGTAGTGGTTTACGTTGAGTTTCATACTATGTAGGTGATGAGTTCAAGTGCTACTCATAAATATTGGTTTTAAGTGGTGACGTGCATGGACATGCTAATTGGAGATGCTAAAAGATCTTGGGGAGATTCTATCTAATGAAAAACAAAAGTGGAGCCAGTAGGTCACAATGTTTCATTAATCAGAGTCTATCTACAGTTTTTTTGTTGAATAGAAGGAAAAGGCCAAGGAGAGCTGTGCATGGCTGGGGAAGCGGTTGTGGATGGAGGTGATGGCACCTGGGAGGAGCAGGGGCACGTGGTAGGCATAAACGCACGCAGGCAGGCAAGAAGCAATGGCCGTGTGCAACGACGAAAGAGAGACGATGGAGGTGGGCTAGGTGGCGGCATAGGAGGGGAGAGGGGCGTTTTTTTAAAAACATGGAGGAGAGCTTTGAGTTTTTTTTCGAGCCCGAAGAAATTACTGATCGTGATTTTGTGTCGGAGGTTTTACAGCAAAGGAGAAGCATGGGCTCGTGGAGATATTTCAGGGTTTTCCTTGGTCCGGTGTGCAGGCAGTTATGAGCGAGGAGGCTTGCAGGAAGGTTAGCAACATTCCAAAACCCTCTCTCCCTCGGCACTGCAGGAAGGAAGGAAGCGTGCTCTCTCTCTCTCTCTCTCTCTCTCTCTCTCTCTCTCTCTCTCTCTTTCTTACTCCCTCTCATGGGGCAGCAGAAAGAAAGCTTGCCTTCCTTCTCTCTCTCTCTCTCTCTCTCTCTCTCTCTCTCTCTCTCTCACGGCATTGGTGCAGTTGTCCATGCAAGCAAGAGGTACGGTGGGAGGAGAAGCAGTTCAGCATGGAGACAAGCTAAGGGAAGGCGCCAGGGGAAGGAGTTGAGGTGGACGTGATGGAGCACTATGTCCGAGGGGACCTGGATTCTTTTTTGGGGAAGAAGCATTGCGTCACGCTGCGTGCATCCATGGAATCCATGAAGATTCCAAATAATTAAGTAAAGTGGACCAAGGTTGGTAGGTAGGAGGGGATTTAAACAACTTTTTCGTGAAGAATAAGGCATAATTCTTGAATGCAAAAGATACTCCTACTAGCACTTTGAGAAACCAAGTAGAGGATTTAAACAACTTTTACGTGAAGAATAAGACAAAATTCTTGAATGCAAGATACTCCTCTTAGCACTCCGAAAACCCCAAGTAGCTATATTTTAGCAAACCCTTTCCCCTCCTCTTTTGTAGGTTGAAGCTGTTGGGGTAAAGCCCCATGTGACCGGTTAAGTTAGATGCCCGCCTACTATACTTATTCATTATATACATAATAGAGTAAGGGGGTTCACATGTAGAGAGTGAGTTTTAACCTCTGCAAACATGAGGTCTCGTCTTCTCCTCTCTTCCCCATTGCTGCACACACTCACACATGCTCTCACTCGCACACTTCAACTGGGTATCAAAGCTCAGGGATTGGGAGCACCATTGGAGCTCAGCGGGGAGGCAGGCAGAGAAGCAACAAAAACTACAGAACGTTTACAGATCTGTTTTGCCCTACCAAAACGTCTTCATTCAAGCCGATTCTTGCGATCGGTTTTCTGTCGTCTTCAACTTTGCAGAAGAAAGTTCTCTCAAAATCTTTACCAATTTTGTAATACGTCACTCAAACTACGTGCACGTTTAGGGTGCACAGCTGCAGATTGGGAAATGCATCTTCATTCTTCCTTATGGGCTTTCATCAATTACCACATAGTGCTCTTGGATTAGAGCGGGTTTTTTGACATTATTTGAGCAGTTTTGCTCATTTTGTTTCGTTACATTGATCGCCATATTTACTGATACTTCTCTTAGACAACTTATGCCAGCTTATGTTGTATTTTGACAGTACTTGGTGTATGAGTTAGCCAGGCTTTGGCTATTGTCAGTTGATCGATTTGTGCTCGGTCTTGTCACAGGTTATCACCATGGATTTGGCATGTACGTCATTGTTAGGGTTTGTGCTATTCCATACAAAGTTTGTTGGTTCAAACTTTGCGCATTGAAAAGGAGGTATGCATAATGCATTGACTCAATTGGGCCAAGTGTTGCCACTACAGGGCATGGATGCTAGGCCAGAGTCTATGATTGACGATGAGTGGGAGGACTTCGATGAGCTTGTACGTTCGACGATCAGGTTACACCTTGGTGAGTCTGTCTATCGCATTGGTTTGGATGCATGTACAGCTAGAGAGTTATGGCAAAGCTTGTGCAATGCTTTTAGCACAAATGAGTCTAGAGAGATGCCTATAGTCAAAGGAAAATCTTGCAAACATAGAGAGGTTGTGTGTTGGCATTGTGGTCATACAAGGCATGTACGTAGGCATTGTTTTCGATGGATGAGACAACACAGGAGGGATGCTATCACTTTGAATGATGTGGGAGAAGATGTAGCGTATGTGGCTACGCATGACGAAGATGTCTCCTTTGCTTCCATGTTTACTCTTGACTTTCTTATGTCGGTTTTTGACGACACATTATCTTCGCATTGGATACTAGATGTGAGTGCTAGATTTCATGTCACGCCGAGTCATGAGTGGTTTAGTATATATGCTTGGACGTGTGTGTCTAGCTGATGGTTCAGTGCATGACATAGTTGGTGCAGGAGATGTCAGACTATTGTTGTCGAGTGGTGCATCACACGTGTTGCGAGATGTACGCCATATGCTAGGTTTGACGCAGAGCTTGATCTCTGTGAGTCAGTTACAAGACAGCGGATGCCAGGTAGTGTTGGATGAGCACAATTTTAGATTGTATCGTGGACAACTAGTCATAGCGAGAGGTGCTCGTGCTGGCACGATTCATGCGATGCGAGTACATCACGTGCGAGACGGTACAATCTTTGTGAGTACACAACCATGCAGAGAGACGAGGCATGTCTCCTTTGCGGATAGGTTGCATGATACTCCAGTTTCTGAGCATGTTGAGCCAGTTGCGTAGACAATTGTGCAGTAGGGTATGTCATTCATGGATACGATGACGGATATGGATGGCTTGAGTGTTGAGAATTCAGCCATGATTTAGTCATTCATGGATATGCTTAGGCCAGAGGCTGATGTGTGTGATTCAGTCATTCATGGATATGCTTAGGCTAGAGGCTGATGTGTGTGAGTTAGAGCTAGGCATTGCTCTTGCCACACAGGGTTCAGGAAGGACAGATGCTCTTGGTGCGCATGTGACATGCGATGGACACGAGGATGGATTCCAGGGATCGAAGTTCGAGTGTCACGGTGATTTCCGTGAGTGGAGTTCCGAGCCAGATTTGACTGAGATTGTCAGATTGGCAAATATTGCTAGGATTGCATTAGCATTTGGGAGTCTCATGTACGAGATACTGATCTCGATGTTGGAATTAGGGTTGCAGAGAAACACACACAGCTTGAAGAAGATGAAGGAAGCTCAAGGCACACAATAGAGAGTGTGTTACTTAGTGTGCAATGGAAAGATAGATAGCCCTAGAGTGATGGGCGTATATACAATGCACGGGGGAAAAAACCTCCTAAAGAGGGAAAAAATGCCCCGGCGGTCCTAGTGTGTTCACACACATCACTACCACATGTATATGGTAACAAATCCCCCGTGGAGTGATGCGGTGAATGAGACCTGGTACATGAGTAAAGGGAAGTGCCATGCCCTGAGGACAGGATCAATCCACAAAGGGGAGTAAGCCCAAAGCTTTGCGGAAAGCTTCAAGCTTCTCACGAGACAATGCCTTTGTGAAAAGATCTGCAAGGTTGTCCTGTGTTGGTACATAAGCCAAGCTGATCTCTCCTGCTGAGAGCCTCTCCCTGACATAGTGGTAATGCACCTCAATGTGCTTTGTGCGAGCATGAAAAACTGGGTTCCTCGCAACTACCAATACGCTCTGACTGTCACTGTAGATAGTGTTGGCAGTGTCCTGTCCAACACCCAAATCAGCCATAAGGCGTCTGAGCCATACACACTCAACCGTAGCTGTGAAGACTGCCCTGTACTCAGCCTCACAACTCGAAGTGGCCACAGTAGGTTGCTTCTTGCTCAACCATGATATACATGAACTGCCAAGCATGAAACAAAAACCACTTGTGGACACTCGCGTGTCAAAACAACCAGCCCAATCTGAGTTCGAAAAAGCATGTAAGTCTCGCGTCAATGATCCCCCCTTGGGATAAAACAAGCCAAGATGTAAAGTGCCACTAAGGTAGCGGAAAATCCTCTTGACAGCCTGCCAATGCTTAGACCCTGGGCTATGCATAAATCTGCTGACCTGTGAGACTGCAAACTGAATATCCAGCCTCGTGTTGCATACATAAATGAGGCAGCCAACAACAATTTGGTAAAGAGTGACATCAGCAGGATCACCAGCATCATGTAGAATCAACTTCAAACCTGTTTCCACGGGAGTGGCAATAGGTTTTCAATCCTCAAGTCCAAACTTACATAGCAATGTCTCTATGTAACTTTTCTGACACAAGGCAATACCACCATCACACTGCTTAAACTGTATACCCAAATAATGATGCAACAGCCCCAAATCTTTCATCTTGAAAGCAACATTCAAATCAGCCTTAAATTCAACAATATGTCTCTCATTTGGTCCGGTGATCAACAAATCATCAACATAAAGAACCACAATAAAAAGTACATCACCCTCACGCTTTACATACAATGTGCTTTCTGTTGGACTGTTACGAAAACCTTGTTTGACCAAATGAGTGTCAGCTTTCTCATACCAAGCACGAGGAGATTGCTTCAACCCATACAAAGCCTTGTTACATTTGCACACTTTGTCCTCTTGTCCTTTTATGACAAAGCCGCGAGGCTGCGTTACATAAATTTCCTCAAATATGTCACCATTCAAGAAAGCAGTAACAATGTCTGATTGATGTACATCCCAACCAAAATGAGCTGCCAATGCACATAGAAAACGCACAGTAGTCATACGACAAGTGGGAGCAAAAGACTCTTCATAATCTATGCCTTTTTGTTGTGCATAACCCTTTGCAACAAGTCGAGCCTTATGGCGATCAATCTCACCATCCAGCTTGCGTTTCAACTTGTAAACCCACTTTGTACCAATGGCCTTTTTGCCAGGAGGCAAATCACATAAAGTCCATGTGTCATTTTCTATAAGTGCATCATATTCTGATTGCATGGCAGCCATCCAATTTTCTGAATTCTGTGCTTCATCAAAAGTCAGAGGCTCCTCAACATCATGTAAGCTAGACACAGCCAAAGCATAACAATATGATGCATAAGATGCATGGCGAGAGCCTGAACGAGTACGACTAGACAAAGGTGCATCCAATTTATTGTCACGCAAACTGTGCACCAGCCATTTTGGCATACCTCTAGCCTGCTCATTTTCAACCCTTTCCTCATCAAGTACATCATGTACATCTGCATCAGTAATAGGCTGATCTAAAACATTTTCAGAAACCCCCATAGGCTGTACATTTGCCTCATTGGAACTTACATTCGTATTTCCACCACTGAAAAGAGGCAACAAAGTGTCATAAATGTCGTGTGAGCTTACATTACTGTCTCTAGTACATGACAGCAAGGGCTGAACAGAATCTTCTACAAACACTACATCCCGAGAAACCAGAATACGTTTTGTTTGCGGATGATACAACCTGTAACCTTTGCTTTCAACACTATAACCAACAAAAATACATTTGACAGCCTTATCATCCAATTTTCTGCGCTGCACTTGTGGCACCAAAGTATATGCCAAACAACCAAAAACACGCATGTGCTCAATAGAAGGCTTTCTATCATGCCATGCTTCATATGGAGTAATAGACTGCAAAGCCTTCGTAGGAAACCTGTTAAGTACATAAGTGGCACACATAATGGCCTCAAGCCAAAAAGAATGCGGCAAAGCTTGACTTTTGACCATACATCGTGCCATTTCCGTCAGTGATCTGTTTTTCCTCTCAGTAACACCATTTTGCTGAGGTGTATAAGGCATTGTACATTGGTGTTTTATCCCACAACTAGCCAGAAATGCATTAAATTCATGAGACATATAATCCCCCCCTCGCTCAGAACGGAGGGTGCCCATAGTACATTTCGAGACATTTTCAGCCATAGCCAGAAATTGTTTGAAGCACATAAAAACTTCGGATTTCGCTTTAAGCGGAAATACCCATGCATGCCTAGAGTAATCATCAATGATACTCACGAAGTACAGGTAATTGCCCAAGGACGGAGTTTGCATGGGTCCACAAACATCACTATGCACAAGCTGCAACCTGCATGTGGCCCGAACTGAACCATCTGTTGGAAATTTAGAATGCTGCATCTTACCCAAAATACAGCCTTCACAAACATATTTGACAGGTCCTTCAAGAGGCGGCAAAGAAGCAACCATATATGATTTCTGCAAACGCAGCAAACTGGCAAAATTCAGATGACCAAAAAGTGCATGCCAAAGTTTTGCATCTGAAATAGCCCTTGAATCTGCAACAGCATTCGCAAAATTTTGTCCACACTTGTCATACAAAGTGAGCTTATACAGCCCACGTCACAAAAGCCCAGATGCAACAATTTCATCACCAAAACTGAGATCATGTACTGTACATCTGTCATCCACAAATTTGACTACAAGTCCAAGTCTAGCAAGTGCGGATACAGACAAGAGATTCTTCTTGATCCCAGGTACATAAAGTGCATCAACAAGTGTGAAGGAACTGCCATTAACAGCAGTGAGCACAATCTTTCCAACTCCCTGAACTGGATAAGAGGCATTGTTGGCACAAGTGACTGAATTCCCATGAGGGACAAACTCGAGAGAGGTAAACAATTAAGGATGTGAGGTAATGTGCTTTGTAGCACCACTGTCGAAATACCACACATGTGAATCTGCAGCAAGTGACAAGCATGCATCATGGACAACATGATTGTAAGTGCACTCTGCACTAAAAGCCCATTCTGCATCAACATCAGCAACGCAGTCTCCTTTCACAGAAGACTCAACAATGGCTGCATTTGTAGTGGAACCAGCATTTGCAGTGGAACCACTCTCTTTCTTCTTAGCCTCTTTGGCCTTCAACTTAGGACACGACTTGATCAAGTGATCATTAGCTTTACAATAATGGCAATGCATCTTCTTTTTGCCCTTATCACCAGAATTGCCAGACGAAGTACTGCCAGCAGAAGCATTAGGAACAGAATTTTTGCCACTCGCAGCAGAACCATAAGAAGTGGCTGCATTACTGTTACCACCCTTTCTTTAAGAAGCAATAAAAGCCTGTTCAACTGCAGTCCTGTTTTTTCTAGAAAGTGACTCTTGCAACAGCAATGTGCATAATGCATCAAACTTGACAACTTCAGGATTTCCTTGGGTCATCAGTCTCCAAGTACTAGCAAAAGTCTGGTAGGAATCTGGTAAGGCATCAAGAACAGTCTGCACAAGGGAACTGTCTGAAATGACTTCACCTGTAGAAATAAGATGCTCATTGATATCCTTGACACTAGCAAGGAAAGTGTCCATATCATCTTCCTCATGCATAATCTTCGACTCCAGCTCTTTACGCAGCAAAGCAATTTTAGCCTCATTGCAGCTTGCATAAAGGCCTGCTAAAATATCCCAAGCCTGTTTTGCAGATTTTGTTGAATGGATGTGAGGAACAATGGTGCGCTTCACAGACAACGCAATCAATGCATGAGCCTGCGCATCCTTAACATCCCAATGAGCTTGTTCTGCTGTAGGCAAAACAACTCTAACAATTGCAATCCTTGCAGCAAGACTTGCAACATCCTCAACATTGCCTACATCCCTAGAACCAGGACGTACATCAATGCCCTGCACAATGTTCCAGACACCCTTTGACACAAGAACATGTTGCATCATATAAGCCCACATAGGGTAGTTGTCCCCATCCAACCTATCCTCAGCAGCAAACATCTTGAACACATCTGTGTTGTTGTTGTCATCCATGGTAAATGTTGCACCTGATGTGAAAACTGCCCGAAAATAGGAGAAACGGAGCGGGAACAACCTGTGCTATATAGCACAAACCGTAGAAGACTATAAGGCACCTGTTATGCAGAAAACGGCACTGACAGAAATTCTGCACAAAATGACGAAATAGCATGTGCAGTACTGCCCGTAGTGGAAACGGAGGCCAAAATGAGCCCAAATCAAAATTCTGAGCAGACCAAGCTCTTCGAGCTTACCCAAAATATTTGTCGACCTGCGAACGCTCGCCAAAGCTCACTGAAATCGGAGAAAGTGAGCAGGCGTGTGCTGGAGCAGCTCGCAACTAAGCCTGGGAGGACGTGACGTGCTCTGATACCAATTGTTGGAATTAGGGTTGCAGAGAAACACACACAGCTTGGAGAAGACGAAGGAAGCTCAAGGCACACAATAGAGAGTGTGTTACTTAGTGTGCAATGGAAAGATAGATAGCCCTAGAGTGATGGGCGTATATACAATGCATGGGGGAAAAAACCTCCTAAAGAGGGAAAAAATGCCCCGGCGGTCCTAGTGTGTTCACACACATCACTACCACATGTATATGGTAACACTCGAGACCCGAGATTGCATTTGCGGTAGCTGCATTTGCAATGGGAGCAGTCACTCGTGCAGTGATTGACGTTGGGCTTGAGCATAGGGGCACTTTGCAGCGTATGGTGAGATACCTGCAGGATGTGTGCGGCTTTGGTTAGGAGTATGGTGTCGATCTCTCTATACTTTCTCTACGATTAGAGCTAGATGCATACAGATTCAGTGAGCCAGTGGGCGTTGGGTGAAGTCATACTTGTGATGGCTTTGTATAGGTTTTGTACGGTTTTCTTTTCTCTCTCACGGCCACATTGGCCTTTACGTGGGAGGTTGTTAAGGTAAAGCCCCATGTGGCCGGTTAGGCCAGGTGCCCTCCCACTATACTTATTTGGTATGTACATAATAGAATAAGGGGGCTCACATGTAGAGAGTGAGTTTTAGCCCCTGTAAACACATGGTCTCCTCTCCTCTTCTCTTCTCCATTGCTGCACACACTCACACACGCTCTCGCTCGCGCACTTCAAAAGCCTTCCAATCACAACCGATCACGTCACCTTTATCCACTAGTCCTATTGAATCGCTCCCACAAATTCACCACGGAGGTGCAATCGAGTCTGCAGCCTTGCCCCCACTCCTCCCACAAGTACAAATGCGACTCAGCACTAATTCAACTTGGTTCTTCAAAATATAGCAGGTGACAACCTCCAATTCGAGGAGAATGTTCGTATTTCACGAGATGGCTTCCAACTTGTATGCAGATTGGCATATGAGGATTTGCAACAATGGTCAATTCCAAGGAAAATTTTGTATGCAGTTTGGTTCTACTTAACCAAGGTGTTTGATCATTCATCATTTTGTGCATGATATAGCATAGAAGCACATTCATCAAATGGCCACAAAGCAAATACGAACGTATCTCTTGAAGGATTGGTTTGCTCGCAAACAGGATTGTCCTACCTACTACAATGCCATTCATGTGACTCACGACAACATAGATTTGCTCGGTGTTATATTGTGGCACATTTACAATGTAAAATTAAAATCTTCACCCCTCTTTTTATGCCTATTGATATGTGGGAGCAAATGCTACAATGTACATAGTGTCATATATGTAAAAGTGGTTGCCACAAGTTGTGTACATACCTTACCAGGGAGGTGAGGTCGTGGACGTGGCACTCTTGAAAATTTTATCACATTAAAACATACCTAGTTTCGTTAAGAAATGTACATATGTCAAGTGGATTGAGATGGCACACTCGTTTCGTCTAAAAAGTTCAATGTGGATGATAACTTAAAAAATAATAGGTTTTGTGTGTAGTTGTAAACGATGAATCTAAAGTGCTTGCCAAGTGGGAAATTGAGGTTTAGCATGTAATTTGAGGCCAAGGGAATGTTTTCAAAAATTTAGGAATTTTACTTAGCTCGTTTGGGCTTTTTATAGACAAAAGGGTATTTTTTGGCAAAAAATAGTCATAAAATGGAAGGGAAGATCCTGTTTCAAGAAAAAGATCACCACTTTAAGCCTCTTTGAGAAGAAATACACAGGCTTCTTCTTGTATGGTGTGCTAGTGTTGCGGTTTTCCTACATTGTATTCGAGCATGTGAGGGTTTCAATTAGGGTTTTCTCTTTTAAAAAAGATGTATGGACTTGACTATGTAGGTGTTGAAGCTTCCATGAATGGCTTCGATGAATAATTGAAGGAGGAAGAAAGGGTTTTTGATAGGGCAAACATGCATTGTATCTGTGCAATTGGGAGCAGGGTATATTAAATCATCGCACACACAAGATTTTTGAGTTAATCTTTGGTTTTTTATAGATTTAAGATTTCATGGATGGATTTTTGTCGATTTTAATTGTGTTTTTCTCCGAATCATGTATGATTCGCTTGATTTTGCTATGAACCCTCATAGTTAGAGGCAAGTCACATTGCATACTTCTTCACATACTTTTGGTGACGTGAAGTAGGCTAGGGTGAGGGTTCAAAAGATTCATTGAAGCTCTCCACACAAAGTTTCAAATCTATGGAGTAATAAGAGCAACATCGGATGTGGTTTGATTCGGCCACAATGCAAATGTTTCAAGTCTTCGTTGTGTTTATGCTACAGCAACATGCCACAGAAGAAGAACAAATGCTAGAGAAAAAGAAAATGGAAGAAGAGATTGAAATGACATTAGGTTGGGTATTTGACAAGTGGAACATGTTTGAAGGTTACGACCTAGGAGGATACCTCAAGTGTTATGTGATTGCAAACGTTTGAACGATTGGTAGCTCTAGATTTGCATGAGAGAATGCGATACCTTGCAAGGGAATATGAAGACAATTGGGATGACTTTGAAGAAGTCATTAAGCAAGAATATGTTAAATATGTAAGAATTACATGTACCAAATGATGCATGCGGTCGTGATCAAGTTCGAGCAAAATTAGAAGTCATTATAGATTAGTGTCTTCTACAAGATGACCAACTATTGCAGGACAAAGATGAGGATATAATCAAAGTTGTTTATGAGAAATTGGAGAGCCCTCACTGTGGTTGGGAGAGGAAAGTGTGTCGGTCTAAGTCATGGCTAAAAATGTGAGGGAAGCAAGTTCAGATGTGACCAAAAGCTGAGCACTCTAGTAGTGTGTGGTACTCACACTCTCGAACTTGCAGTGAGCATAATATGCACACTCGATATGACTCTTCTCCATTGCCCCAACACCCTTTCTCATATCGAAGGGAGTGGGAGTTAAGCCGAAGGCTATGATAGTGTGTATTGCTCACAAGGGGATAGGCTCAAGCATGTAAGGGTGAGTACGGTTTCCTCTCAATAAAGAACGTGGTTTTGTAGTTGGGGAAAATATGGGTGGTGTAATGTATGAGGCATGACCCCCCGGATTTCTCCCAAGCCGTAATACATTGGCTTTGTAGAAAAGATTCATTCACTTGGGAGTCTATTAAGGCATCATGTAGCAAGTGTGATACATCCCATCTTCCAAACCACTTCTTTATATCTTGCATCCATCCCATGCTCAAGATATTTCTTTTATGTGTCTTTTGAACTTTTTTGCTTGCTTCCCATGCACTTGTAGGAAGTTGATGAGGGTTTTTGATGCATATTTAATGCATGGCTTCTACTTATGGTTGGTTTTCACAAGTATAACCTTTGTTTTGGATTCATTCACAATTAACCCACGATGCAAAAAAAGTTCTCAAGGACAACCATAATCTTTTGTGCATCCTCTAAAGTCTGTACTAGAAGCACTACATCATCCGCATACAACAAAAGCATGATTACCGCATTGGAAATAGTGACCTCTTCAATGCCTTCTTCTTGCATAAAGTCATGCGCTATTGATGCATCATCTTCTCATAGATTCGAGAAACCGCAAGCATAAACTCACTTGGAACTTGGAGTTATTCCATCCTTCTCCACAAATTTTTACGTGGAATCATATCAAATGCTAAATTAAAGTCCACAAAGCAACAATACAATCCCTTGTCTTTTAACCGACTTTCCTCCATGAGAACACGAAGAGTAACAAGATGATCAATGGTGTTGTGGCATCGACGAAAACCCACTTGTCCTTTTGCACCTTTGCCATTGTCTTCAACCTAATCACTCAATTTTATATCCATTATGCACCCAAACAACTTTTTCATAAGAGACCCAATCATTATAATCCGGTAGTTATTTACATTCTTGACATCCCCCCCTCTATGCAAAGGCTTGACCCAATTAGTACTCCAATTACAAGGCATACCATGTTGAAGTGCAAGGTTTATCACACATCCACTCATCTATAAAATCTCTCGTCCACTTAATTATTTCCGGCTTGATACCTTGAAAATATGTCTCTTTGTGAGTGGCCTACTTTTCTAGCCCACCGCACACATCCTCAATGGTAAAAAAAGAGGACATACATGGGAGTGAACCACAAAATGGAATTTTTCCGGTATTTGGTCATATAGTTGCCTAGTGAATGAACTCGGGCTATGGTGGATGCGATCGAGGCTTGGCCATAGTGGAGTTGGGCGTGTAGAGCATGGAAAGGATGAACGAGAGCGAGAGAGAGAGAGAGAGAGAGAGAGAGAGAGAGAGAGAGAGAGAGAGAGAGAGGGAACAAAAGAACCCGCTATTGTATTGGTTTATTGAAGACTTATATATATAAATTTGGAATTTTCCATGCAAACTCAACTAAAACTTGGACTTTCTTTTTCATGCCTTAATGCTTGTTCCCACGGGTAGATTACTTTTTAAACCAAGGCTTGCAAAACCCAACAATCCCCCCCTCAAGCCTGAACCACTAGCAACAGACTTGATACAAATTATGGCAAAGTTCAATCACCTGAAACTATGAGTAGAAGTCCCCCTCCCCCCCCTTGACAATAACATAAGTGTGCGTGTGTGCACTTTCATCAAACAACTATCAAAGTGAGACAACAAGAACTCAGAACCAAACATAAATGGGACGTCTTACCGCTGATGTGTGGTAGTGTCTATAACCCGTACAACTTTTTGTCATGGCAATAATTGAAAACTCACATCCTAAAAACAAGGCTTTTGATTGATTTTGTTGACAAAAGACAAATTTTGAACAAATGTATGACAATGAACTGGGGAAAAAAAAAAGTTTTGAAATCGTGCATATGTTGATGGACTCGGTTGTTGTAGCAGACTTTTGGTTTGGGTGGTCTTCATCTCCCTCAAGAACTGGTATCTTGACACCGACATGATAATCACATTGATAATTCTTTACCATTTCGCTGCCCTCATGTCTCTGCCTTGCTTCAACCACATCTATTATCATGTTTACTCAATAATATCATCTATCTTTTTTCTAAAAACCGTTACTGTGGAAGCATCTAGCAGCAAACCATGCTGGATAATTTGTCCTCTTTGGAGGCTTGCAATCTTCAAGGGAGATGGATATTAATTGATAAATGCTTGTTTACGTGCTCGTTTTACCCTTTGTAGTAGGCGTTTTAATATGCGATACACAGGACTAGGTGCATGTCCTTTAGGTTTGCTGCAATAGCGTTTCAAAACGCTATTAGAGGCTGTTTTGCCTATGCCACCAACTGTAGCTTCTCTAGCGACGTTTTGATAGGCCAACAAAAAGAGGGATTCTATCGTAGTTGCCGCTGCAAAACCATGCCAACTTGAAGCTCTTTTGGAATCGTTTTAGAATGCAGTCACTGCCTTGTTTCCTGTAGCATTTTAAAATGCCCACCCAAACGCCTTATCTGTGCAGCACTTGGAGCCCTCGCTCTGTCCAACGACCGCATTAGGAAATTTCAGAGGTCATTTGGAGGGCCATATGAAGAGAGAGAAAAATAGAGCGCATCCAATGAGCACGAAGGCTACGTTACGTAGGAAAGTACGTGGAAAGACTCAAAAAATAGGAAAATAGCATTAAACTTTCACGAATCTAGGATTGTAGCATCGTAATTTCCTTCCTTTTACCGAGCTTTTAGGTGCTTGCATGTGGTCCCACTTCTGATATTCTCTTATGGTCATTAACGTACTGGAGGGTGACCATTAAGCCCGCACAAGATATTGGAATTCTAAAACACTTTCCCTCCATTAGAATGCTTTCAAAGTGAATCTCCCTCCACTAAAGATTTTCTCTGAGAGCTATGGCTTCCACGTCTTCTCGCCCAAGAAGCTCCAGGTGTTTACTGTCTCTCACACCAACAACCAACAGCTGCACTTTGCCTAGAAGGCCAAGTAGTAGCATATCCTCAATTACAATATCAACTTCAATAAGTGCAGAGAACCAATGGGTTGGACAAAGGATAAACAAAGGTTCATGGGTCCTCATGCAACCAAGAAGACCCAAGAGGTCTAGTGGTATCAACGTTTACCGCTCAGCATGGAAGGCCAGAGTGTTGGATTTCAAAGTTGAAATCGGCAAAAGATCTGTAAAGGAAGTTCTTGTTCAGCATGTGTTTACCCATCCAGAGGTGATAGCAAACGATGGAAATGTATCAGATATACATCAACCACGTTGCAATTGTAAGTACTCTTGACATGTGAACTTACTAATACTCTCATTATAACTTTTCTTATATATTTTGCAATGTTTCTCCCACTTCTTATGAGCAATGTCTCCATTCTTCACAGCTCAATTACATTAGATTTGTCATTTTTACTTATTGATACTCTTAGTTTAACTCTTCTTATATATATTGCAGATGTTTATCCCTCTTCTTATGAGCAATGGGAGCCTGTGGAGTGCATAATAGGCCTCTTCCATGTTGTTCATGCCCACATTGGTTCTCTACAGTATTCAGGGAGGAGCCGCAAAAGCCTGGCTGATGAGGGAATATTTTTTTATGACCACTTCTACCAACTCAGCTCAGGGAATAAGAATGGCATGTTGGTGAAAGTGCCTCTACCAACCGATTGGAACACTGTGGACTGGTCAGTTCCCGAGGAAACAATGGTGGAGGCAATGCGAAGTAAGCTCTACAAGGATATACAGAGGTCTCTACGTAGCTCTATTCCCACAAAACTGGTTAGAATTGCGAACTTTTGTCCTGTTGCACTCTTCATAGAGTTGTTTCATAGCTACAACATCCGTGTTACGAAAACTATGTTCATGTGCAAGTCATTTCAGCAGTCATCCTGTGACAAACTTCTTGACAAAGGATGGTATGTAAAGGAAGAGATTGGTTTACGGTGCGAGGTCGCGCTTGATACTCTAGTCGTCAAGTACATGATTGCAAGCCAATCACTGTTACTCTCGTTTTGGTATATGCGATCACAAATGCTCAATGGTAAGTACATTCCTATGGACCAGGTTTCTGCAGGTTTGGAAGATAATCCTGCTGTGGATGTGGAAGTGATTGATAAAGAGCATGGCCTACTGTTGGTGGTTACAATAAGGGAGCTATGCAGTCTTCAGCATTTGCGGCATGACATAATTGAAGAGTCAATGGACAGGGACCTATCAGATTTTTCCTTTTTCCTAGCTGGCCGTAAGGTGATGCAGCGAAGGGAAAAAGATATTTTGTGCAAAGAGTTGGATGGTCGGGTTGAAGTAGTGTCAATGTAGCAGATATTCTTGTGAACCCAAGTGTATACAAATGACTTTCAATACATGAAGTTTATTGAGCTCATTTGTCAATTGTGCCCTGTAAAAAAGTGTGCTTGAAATACATTTCTTTACCATGTCAAATCTCTCTCTCTCTCTCTCTCTCTCTCTCTCTCTCAATGTTAGACAAGACAAAGACATGATAGAAGAGTCATCTTAATTCATTAGAAAGTACAAATTCGTCCGTGAACAATGGACTGAGATACAATTTCTGTAAGTATGGAATTAGAATGTCTTCAAGGTAAAAATCGAAGGAATGCCCCTCGAAAGAAGGTGGTGAGATAGTTGTTCCCGACAGATTTAGTTCTCCCTTTTCAGGAGTATCATCAATTAGTAGTGTATTAGTTGCATCAAAGGGTACACCGATTTGGCTAAACGGTTTGTACAAAAGAGGTAAGTGTGGTTTTTTAGGGTGGTAGTGGCCCTCAATGGTAACGCATTTTCTTTGATCATACAAAAAGGCAAAATCTGACGTGTGAGCGCCGCATACACTGCAAACTATTGTAACTAGTGGCTACAAGTTTTGCCTTTGCATTGAAGACCATATGGCAACTCTGAAGCGCGGAAGAAGAAACTGAATAAATTCCTTGGTTGCTGGACGAACCACGACTCGACAAGTTCCCATCCGAAACGTTTGCAAATCCTCAAAGGGTTCTATGTCATCGAGAGGCACGCGCATCAGCAGCAATCCATTGACGTCCAAGATAATCAACCTCTGTAAAAGTTGACAAGTACATATAAGTAGTTAGAAGCTGAACATATTTTGCCATACTTGAATAGACATTACCGGAACAACCGTATCTACAGGTAGCAAGGGTCCATACTAGGTCTCTGTAGTGTTGATATCGTTGTTGCTCTCCTCTGCTTTAGCTTCATCATTCACATCTTCATCAAGGGTCTCCCCCATGGCTCTTTCTGCCTCATTCAAGGTTTCCTCCAAGGTCTTTTCCTCTCCCTCGGTTGACCGGCTTGCCTCATACATCCTTGCCTGATCCATATCAGTTTGCTCATCCCTAGGCCTGCTTTCCTCATCCATATCCTTTTGCTCATCTATAGGCCTGCTTTCCTCATCTTGGGTTTCATCCATAGGCTCTTTTGGCTCCTCCACTGGCTGACTTGGCTCTTTCATTGTCTCCTCTGGTTGTACACTAGCACCTTCCATATGCTCATTTGACCTTTCCTCATCCTCGGCTCTTTCATCTTCTGCTGATACGACCCCCTCGGCCCGTTGTGATTCCACTGTATCGGATGCAGGGGTTTGTCGTGGTGGCATGTGATGTATTGTTAGATCAATAGTGTAGTCATCCAAGCCACTATCGTCAAGCTCTCTGGGGCTAGACATAGTAAGCAGGTGTTGTATTAAACTTACCCGGTATCATTGCAAATAATCATATGTATAGTTTTTTAAAGCACTCTGCAAAATTGAAAGACCACATGGTGAGAATTCTTTTATAAACTAAACCAAAACTGACTGAATGCATTGCCAAATGGTTACCTTAGTCATGAAAGGTTTTAATGCAAAGTAGCTTTGCAGGACATATTCTGCATGGAGAAGACATCTCCAGCCGCAAGAATTTCTATCGGTTTGATTTGGGACACGTACATCTTTGATTGGGGCCTTGTATAGTTCATACCTTCCACATAGCTTGCCATAGGCAAGCAACAACCTCTTTATACAACTGCACAAAGCAGCGTCAAGATGTTAGCATGAGGCTTCAAATTTACATGGATATCTATAAGAAACACTTTCTGATACAAAACACTTACAGCCTAATTTCAGGGTGGGTTCCTTTTATTGAATTGAACACCCACACTACTGGTTGGTCAACATCAAGGCATATGAGACTCAAGTGATGGTTGTTCTCATATGGAAAGATGATGACAGTAACTTCCAGCATAGCACAGTGGAGAAACCAACTCTCAAAGGTCCCAGATGGACTATTCTTTTGTCTAATAATCACTGACATTTGTGGATCAAGAAGAAACACCTCTGTGTGGGTGTGCAGTGGGAGTTGACTTTTGATCAGGCTACAGAGAGTTTACCTGAGTTAGCAAACCTATTATCTGAGTTTTCAAAGCTAGCAAGATAGTAACACTTACTTAAGGCAAGCATAGATAATTGTGTCTGAAATCTGAGCATCTGGATTCTGCAATAAATTAATGTCCACTTTTTCCAGAGCTAGCTTTCTGGCTCCATCTACAAATGGTATCTCTGCAAGCAAACCATCCTTCATTGAAAGTAGAGTTTCTTGATTGCTTGCCTCTATGGACAGGGTCACATTGCATTCTGTTTGCCTCTGGGACTCCACTGCTACTTTTGCTTTCTCCTTAAGCTCTGCTTTCCTCATGTCCTCTGTTTGGCGAGCAATAGTCTCTGCCCTTGCCCTTGTATTCACATCATGTGTGACATCTACAACTGTGAGTTGTGGCACTAGCTCAGGGGGGTATAACAAAATTTTCGTCATTTTCTTATCCCTGCAGACATTGGGGACCAGTAGTTTGTCATACCTCCACCTTATTCTTTTCAGTGTCTCACTATCTTTGTCCATTATAGTAACCGTGTGGGCATGGGCTGCAACAATGGTGATGTCACTGAAGTACTCCAGTAGGAAGTCCTCTGCTGCTTCTTGTAGAACCATTAATGCCACCACCTTCCACCTTTTGGTGCCCCAGGTAGCTTCTTCACATATGGACCTCACCATCCTCTGAAAGGGTAGCTTTGGTATGCATAAATCTACACATTTCTGTGCCTTTTTTATTTCTCTAAAAAGTCCCATGCAGGTTTGTAACTTCTTCACCCTTGGACCTATCAGAATTTTATTGGGTTTTCCAGGTCTTTTCTTTGGGGTTGCAGATCTGCTACTTGCCTTAGGTGCTAATCCTGGTCCCTTGCCTACCTTCCTTGCAGTAGCTTTTGTTCTAGCCATTTCACTGTATACAAAAAGAGGTCTCTCTCTCTCTCTCTCTCTCTCTCTCTCTCTCTCTCTCTCTCTCCTTTCTATAGCTTAGCATATTTAAATAGAGAGTGAGTGAGAGACTCCCATTACTAAAGGCGCGCGTGGAGCATGTTTTGACCTCAAAAAACACCTCCACGCGCCATTAGTATAAGGTAAAAGAGGGACTCACTCTCTCTCTCTCTCTCTCTCTCTCTCTCTCTCTCTCTCTCTTTCCCCCCCCCTTACATCCTCTCTCTATAACACACACATACACTGGTCGAGGAACAGTACTAACGGCGCGCATAGAGACATGCACACCGGTTATGCTTCTCTATGCGCGCCTTTAGTAGAGAGAGAGAGAGAGAGAGAGAGAGAGAGAGAGAGAGAGAGAGAGAGAGAGAGAGAGAGAGAGAGGCTGTGTGTGTGTGTGTGTATTTGTGTGAGTGTGTGTGTGTCTTTGTATGTGTGTGTGTGTGTGTATGTTATATTTGTGTCTCTGTGTGTTTGTGCGTATGTTATATTTGTCTGTATCTGTGTGTGTATTAGATTTGTGTGTCTCTTGGTTTGTGAGTGTGTGTGTCTTTGGTGTGTATGTTATATTTGTCTGTTTCTGTGTGTGTGTGTGTGTATGTTTTATTTGTGTGTCTGTGTGTTTGTGAGTGTGTGTGTGTGTGTGTGTGTGTGTGTGTGTGTGTGTTGTGTTTGTGACTGTATGTGTGTGTTGTTTGTTAAGACAGAGCTAGATATGCAATATACTGTGATAGAAACAGAGAGAGAGAGAGAGAGACAGATAGAGGCAAAGGTAGAGGGAAATTTCAGAAGTAGAGGGAGAGAGAGAGAGAGAGAGAGGGCCAAACCTCCTGAGGACACAGACCTTCGTTATGTCTAAGATGGGTCGGCTTGCTGTCGGAGACGCAGACGACGTCTCTTTCTCTCTCTCTCTCTCTCTCTCTCTCTCTCTCTCTCTCTCTCTCTCTCTCTCTCTCTCTTTCACGAGGTGTGGTTTTTCTCTCTCATGACCTCTATATATGACGTACAAAAGTATACGATCTCAATAATGACCGCACGTGCGACAACATGCAAGTATACTCTATTTTATAGTAACACGTGGGGCGCCGCCGTGTGTATCCGTTATAAGTGTGATTTCGAGAGAGAGGAAGAGAGAGAACAATAGAAAGAGAGAGGGAGGGAGAGAGAGAGAGAGAGAGAGAGAGAGAGAGAGTGAGAGAGCGAGAGAGAGAGAGAGCCTCATTACTGCCAGAGAGTGATCGAGAGAGAGAGTGATAGAGAGAGAGAGATAGATAGATAGATAGATTTTATTATCGTCCTCGGAGGTCAAATATGACCTATGGGACCAAAGTTACATGTGATGTAGTATGTGTATGGCTGATGAGTGACTCTCGATGCTCCAAAATTGTAGTGATGAGAGTCGCAATGGAGAGCCCACACTTTGGCTGGGAGAGGAAAGTGTGTAGGTCTAAGTTATGGCTGAAAATGTGAGAGAAGCAAGTTCGGATGTGATCAAAAGCTGAGCACTCTAGTAGTGTGTGGTACTCAGACTCTCGAACTTGCAGTGAGCATAATGTGCACAATCGATTTGACTCTTCTCCATTGCCCCAACGCCCTATCTCGCATCGAAGGAAATGGGAGCTAAGCCGAATTGCTGCGATAGTGCGTATCGCAGACAAGGGAATAGGCTCAAGCATGTAAGTGTGAGTACGGTTTCCTCTCTTAGCGAAGAACATGGTTTTGTAGTTGGGGGCAATATAGGTGGTGTAATGTATGAAGCGTGACCCACCGGATTTCTCCCAAGCCGTAATACATTGGCGTTGTAGAAAAGCTTCATTCACTTGAGAGTCAATTGAAGCATCATGTAGCAAGTGTAATGCATCCCATCTCCCAAACCACTTCTTTATGTCTTGCATCCATCCCGTGCTCAAGATCTTGCTTTTATGCGTCTTTTGAACTTTTTTGCTTGCTTCCCATGCAATTGTAGGAAGTCGATGTGAGGGGTTTTGACGCATCTTTATCATGTACTCCACAACCCTTTCCATGCCCATAACCTCAATTGGAAGAGATCCCGACTCAAGAAGTAGGAGCATATATGGTGTTTGTGTCTTAACTTGGAGAAAGTTTGTAAGAAAACGCTTTTGGACATTCTCAAACTCTTTCCAAGTAGACTTTGAGATGCTCCCGCCCCACACTTCAACTCCATAAAGAAGAACCGGTGTCACCAATGCATCAAAAAGATACTTCTTGAGAACCCAACACTTGATGTTTCCCGCATTACACATGTTCTCAAATGCATAATATGCTCTCTTTCCCGCTTCCAAACGACGCATAGCACATTCGTGCCACTTGTGATTGGATGGAACCTCAAGGCCAAGGTACTTAAAGCTCTCAACAACTTCAAGTGTCTCGTTGTTGTACACAATGCATGGCTTCTCCTTATGGTTGGTTTTCACAAGCATAACCTTTGTTTTGGATTCATTTACAATCAGCCCACTATGCAAGCAAAAGTTCTCAAGGACAACCATAAGCTTTTGTGCATCTTCTAAAGTGTGTGCTAGAAGCACTACATCATCCGCATACAACAAAAGCATGATTACCGCATTGCAAATAGTGACCTCTTCAATGGCTTCTTCTTGCATAAAGTCAAGTACCATTTGTTCCAATTGATCGATGCATAGACCAAAGAGAGTTGGTGACAATGGACATCCTTGTTTAACCCCAATAGTGCTTACAAAAATTTCTGAAATTTCTCTTCCCATGCGCAATTGACAAATCACCTTCTCATAGATTCGAGAAACCGCAAGCATAAACTCACTTGGCACTTGGAGTTCTTCCATCCTTCTCCACAAATTGTTACGTGGAATCATATCAAAGGCTTTCTTAAAGTCCACAAAACAACAATACAATCGCTTGCCTTTCAACCGACTTTCCTCCATGAGAACACGAAGAGTGACAAGATGATCAATGATGCTATGGCATCGACGAAAACCCGCTTGTCCCTTTGCACGCTTGTCATTCTCTTCAGCCCAATCACTCAATTTCATCTCCATTATGCACCCAAACAACTTTGCCATAAGAGACCCAATCATTATAGTCCGGTAGTTGCTTACATTCTTTACATCCCCTCCTTTATGCAAAGGCTTAACCCAATTAGTACTCCAATCATAAGGCATACCATGTTGAAGTGCAAGGTTGAACATATCACACATCCACTCATGGGTAAAATCTCCCGTCCATTTGATCATCTCCGGCTTGATACCTTGAAGATCTCCCGTTTTGCGAGTGGCCAACTTTTCAAGCCCACTGCATACATCCTCAATAGTAAAAAAAGACGGCATACATGGGAGTGAACCATAAAATGGCATTTTTTCAGTATTTTCTTGCTCATATAATTGCCTACAATGTGTGTACATATCCACTAGACTCAAGTTACCAAAATTCTCAACCCGCTTGCCTCTCAAGTTTCTCCAAAATCTTCCACATGCATGTGCCTTTTCTTGGACTTGAAATTCTTGTTGCTTTACTTCCCATCTTCTTCTCTTCTTTTGAATCAATGCCTTGTATGTATGCAAATGACTTTGATAGTTGTCTTTGTCCATAGTTGCATCAAGCTTTATCAAGGACTTTCGAGCATCTTGACATTCTTTATCAAACCACCTTTTGCGTGATCTATCTTTGTTGATACCATGGAGATGCTTTATGGCAAAGCATTCTTCCGCACAAGAACAAATAGCTTTCTTGAAAGCTTTCCATTTAGTTTCCAATGGTGCATCACATTGAAGCTTTGTCATCCATAATTTTTGCTCAACCATTTCAATGTACATTGGTGCCCGTTTGAAATCCATACATAGTGATAACTTCTCTTTCCTTTGGCTGAGATTATCATGCTTAGTTGCTTCTCCACATGAAAGGTCAATACATAAGGTGCGATGGTCGGACTCCGGGGTCCATTGACCAAACATAAAACTCTTTATGCGATACATGATGGCTTCAGAGAGTAGCATATAGTCAATCACACTATCCCCATTATGTCTTCTACATGTAAATCCATTGGTTCCACTCCACAAAGATACACCATTGGCAATGAGCATACCGGTGCTATTACACATGTGTAAAAGTAACTTTCCATAGTGATCCGGCTCTTTCTCATCCATTGAAGTACGATCATACAAGTGAACTTCCTCCAACTCCCTTGAAATGTATGGCATATCAAATTGTTGAGTATCATGTTGCAATGTTTTTTGTACGAGCATTCATATCCCCAAATACAATAACATCACCTTCACCTTTGAAATAAGCAATGTCCTCTTCCAAATCAGAAAATGGTTGATCTCTATCCATGCAAGCATAAAAGGGAGAATCATGATGAGGAATGTAGCAACCGGCTACAAAAATGGGTGCTCTTTTTGGTGTCATAATTTTCAGCCATACATAACGTTTGTACTTGTCAATTTTTCACAATTGATACAAAATCTTCCAATCCTTTCTTAACCATACATGCTAACCCTCCTTGTCCTCTTCGTTGCTTGAGATTCTTTGACCACATCAATGAATGTACATTGTAATCCTCCAAGCCGTTAATCCTTTGTGTATCATGCTCCCAAGTTTCAACAAGAAGTACAACATCGGCTTTGCTTGTTAGTTCATCAATGCCAACCCCCGCATTCCATGGGTATCCATTACAATTCCAAAAGCATATTTTCAATTGTAACTCGGTCTCATAGGTCACGCATCCCTATTTGCTTGAGAGACTTGCCTCCTCCTTGGGCACATTTTCTTCATGAGAGATCTCCTTGTTTTTATTATTCTTTTCCTCATATGCCTTGCGACGCATATTTTGTTGCTTAATAGTGCGATCTTCACATACAAAACATTTTGTATCCCTCAAATAGATCCAACTATTATCAAGGATAATCTTTCGCTTGGTCTCATCCGGCATGGTGCATACAATTGGCCGTTCTCCCGAGCGAGGAGCTCCTTGCTTCCCCACTCTATGTGCTCCATAGACCATAACTCCGGACATGCCAAAGTGGGTTTTGAAGAAATCTTCAATAACAATGGCAAGAGAAGGAGGTGTCTCTAACTTCTCTTCGGGAATTCCACGAATAACAATGTTCTTGGAACGTCGCTCCCGTTCCTTCAACTCCTCCACATCCACATTCTCAACATTCTTTGTTTGAACCATAGCTTGCATGAGTGAGGAATTAGAAACCACATTGCTACCACATACATCAGCCCAAGACTTGTTTGTGCATACATTTTTCATGTCGCATACATCCCGGCTCATAGTGTCAAATTTCTCCTCTTTCAATACATGGTCATGCTCTACTTTGCTCATCCGCTCCTTCAAAGCATTCAAGTCCACAAGAGAGCGTTTACATTCTTTGACTTCCTCTTCAAGTTGCATCAAACGTGTTGTTTGCATCTCAAGTGTCCTCTTGAGATTCTCATTCTCAACCACAAGTACCCTTAGTGTGCCATTCTCCATTGCAAGTGCTCGTAAGTCTTCGCCTTGTTTGTTTACGGTCTCTTGCAATGATACCAAGTACGCCATGATCATGGTTTTCGATGTCGTTGGTTGGGTGGTTGTGTTGCTATCTTCACACTTAGGAGATTTTGGATCATTTTCCACAATGGTTGTGGACCTTGTTGAAGAAGAAGAACCCTTGCGAGTGCCGGAAGACATTGTATGTAAAATAGGAGATGAGAATCAATTTTGTTGAACCTGTTCACTTCGGAAATGCTGCTACAAAAACACCTTCCATAACTCTGAAAATTTCTGTCTTTACATCAATGCGTAGAGGACTTCGTGCTCTTCGATTGAGGCTATAGATCACCCAAATCGGAATTCGGATGAAGAAGTTATGATCAAAAGAGTGGACTGCTGTCTACTAGGTCAAAAAACGGCTGCACTGAGAGAGAGAGAGAGAGAGAGAGAGAGAGAGAGAGAGAGAGAGAACCATAGAAAGAGAGAAGGAGAGAGAGAGAGAGAGAGAGATACAGATTGAGAGAGAGATAGAGAGAGGGACTCCTTACTCTCAGAGAGAGAGAGAGAGAGAGATAGAGTCAGTTTGACAGACAAAAAGCAATGGAGGAGACACCTCCCATGGAGTTTCTGCAAACCCCACCAACAAAAGGTGATCTCTCACTCTTTCTCTCTGTATTTCCAACAGTTGGTACAAATTGTGTGTGTGTGTGTGTGTGTGTGTAAACAAAGAAAAACCCATACTGTTGTTCAACACACACACACCTCAA
This sequence comes from Adiantum capillus-veneris, assembly GCF_014529385.1. Lineage (NCBI taxonomy): Eukaryota > Viridiplantae > Streptophyta > Polypodiopsida > Polypodiales > Pteridaceae > Adiantum > Adiantum capillus-veneris. The sequence goes on from NC_140944.1 coordinate 154,518,613, forward strand.
CACATAATTCCATAGACAGAGACACACACACACACACACACACACACACATAGAGACATACACACTCTCTCTCTCCCTCCCCTCTCTGTCCCCGTTACTAACGGCGCACAGAGCCAACCAAACACTGGCTGCAGCTCTCTCCGCGCGCCTATAGTATAGTTATGACTCTCTCTTTCTTTCTCTCTCTCTCTCTCTCTCTCTCTCTCTCTCTCTCTCTCTCTCTCTCAATTGTACTTAAGGCGCGCGTAGAGAGTTGCAAAAAGCATGTTGTCGTCCTTGCGCGCCTTTAGTACAAAGAGAAACATACAGACACATACAGAGAGAGAGAGAGAGAGAAGAGAGAGAGAGAGAGAGAGAGATAGAGATAGAGAGAGAGAGAGAGAGAGAGAGAGAGTCTATTTGTATTTTTTAATGTTCTTTGGAGAGAGAGAGAGAGAGAGAGAGAGAGAGAGAGACTATGTGTGTTTTTGTTTGTGCTTTGGAGAGAGACAGATATATATATATATATATATATATATATATATATATATATATATATATATATATATATATATATATATATATATATATATATATATATATATGGAGAGAGAGAGAGAGAGAGAGTGAGACTTGTCATGTTTCTTGATGAATAGGATTAAGGTCCAGTAGGCAGAAGAGGCTGAAACCAGACCCAAAGCTTGTGCCAAGATTTCAACCTTTGCAGGCTCAGTTGCTTAATGTTTCTGCCAAAATAACTGTTGACTTTTGTCAGGACATATCTAAAGAAGAGTCAATTGGTGAAGATCAATCAGAGAGGTCACCAGGCCAAGAGGATCCCTCACCCTACAAGGCTCCCTCACCCTGTATAGTACTTGTCAAGAAAAATACAAGAAAGAGGAATATAGACTTCTCAGATGATGCAGATGTGCCAGAAAGTAGTCCCTGTGCAACTAAATGTAAAGCCAAAGAGGATGTGTCTTCTCTGGAAGACCCAGCTGCAACTGATGAGAGGCTGTTTGATTTTGCAGCATCTTGTGGTGCTGGGGACAAGTTTGATCTAGTTCATTCTATGTTTAATCCAAAGTTTGACATTGAAGACCTGTTAGCTCAGCACAGTAATTTCTTGCAGTCCTACAGAGATAAGTTTGAAGTGATGGTGCAGGTAGGGAGGGTTGTTCTGCCCACTATGACTCTTGTGCATTTAAATGACTGTGGTGGAAAGGGACAGGGACAGAAGAAGTATAGGGAATTACCACCTTCTTGTCGACATTCAGCCTGCCCTTTGCACCAAAAAGAATGCAAACTCATTCAGGAAGCTTTTGGCTTTATGATTTACCTGAACAGTCTGTTTGGATTCCTCATGCAGAATCCTGATGAGGTGTTAGAGGAGCAGGATGCAGCACCAGATGAAGAATGCGAGGAGACAACTCATATACAAGAAGTCGAGGAGGTTGAAGATACAGTCGACCTTGAGGTTGAGGCAATTGAAGTACAAAGAAGTAAGACGCTCTCTGTGAAAACCACAGAAATCAAACTTCCATTGGATGTCAGTAACTTCACTAAGAAGCATGCTCAGATGATGTTGCCTGCTGTGCCTGACTTCAGGATTGGAGACAGGACTTATATCTTCTTACATGATGTGCAAAGCATCTTTTATTTAAGGGAGGATTTCTCCTTGGCTATTATTTCCAAAGTCCAAGAGGAGAGGAGTGGATTTGTTTCAGAGGATAGTAGTGATGATGAGGCAATGGAAACATCCAGAAATCCAATGGAATGCCTCCGAAGATGCTTTGAGAAAGCTGAAAAATACAAGGAGACACTACCTGATGAAGCCACCTTCCAAGAAATAAAACAAAGCCTAAGACCATCAACAAGTAACAAAGAAGTGGAGGATTGGTTTAACCATTCAGGTCAGGGGTCAACTACATTTGTAGACTTGTGGCAGGAAAACCTCTTTCTGCAGAATGAGAGCTTCATGGTAACTCTCTCTCTCTCTCTCTCTCTCTCTCTCTCTCTCTCTCTCTCTCTCTCTTTGTGTCACTTCTGACATGATATGTGCATTCTTGGATTGCTGACAAGGATGACTTCCTTCGGCGACGGACTCGAGAGTATCGTGGAAGGGATGCGGCCCTAGCGCAGTACCTTTCAAAGCTTTGCGAGTCGCCGATAGTAGTTTTTCACAATTCCATGTCACAAGAGGGTTCAATAGCAACTTACACATTCAAGACACTATCATGCTTCTTGGGTGGACCCGTGCTGCCCAAAAGTGTAGATAAAGTCATTCTTGTGGACAAAGTGTTTGCTAGAGATTGTTTTGGTTACTGCCCGGGCTATACAGGTTGTCGGGAAGCGTATTACTACACCTACACAACAATGGCACTAGCTCTTGGTAGACAAAACCCAGATGAACTTTTAGAGTATGGCAAACATCTCATGATTCGTTACAAGGGTGACGTGCCAAAAAACAAAATTGAACCTTCAAAATCTTGATACACTTCAAGTAGCAATTGTATAAGATCATGTATTACATAAATTTTGTACAATGTCATCCACTCATAGTATCTTTCTCCACTTGTTATTCACATACACCATTGTCTCTCTCCACCTTCGTTGACTTTCACGAGCTCCGGAGTTGTTGTATGCCATTGATCTTTTAACTTTTTGTTGTTGTAAATGTCTGATGGCTTGTGCTGTTGCTGAATTTGCCAAGACTTCTTTTGCGTGCATTCGATGAATGATTCTACGATAGAACCATTCAAATAGTTCTCTTAAACTGTTAGCCTTGATTCGAGAGCCACCATGTCGTGTGTGCCTGAAATAAGCATTTCTCGCCATGTAATGAGACTTTTCCATCCCTTGGGTATTCCATATTGCCGGGTTCCCATACTTTTGTATAAAATATGGTAAATGATTGAAGATGATGTGTTGGATATGAAAACAGATTAGTTAGAATGTTTTACACTCACATATTTGCACATAAGAGAGAATGAAATACACGATAATACCATGTAGTGAGTAATCTCGGTGTCTGTCCATGCTGTCTTGAATGACTTTTTCAGAACGTTGAGATTCTCCTTGAACTTGTTCATATCACCTTGTGACCAGTCATCTTTGTCGCACATCAAAAATAGGATGTCTATTGATCGCCAAACCTCAGCCTTCGCGTTACGAGTAGTTGGTTCTTGGTCTTTGACTGCAATATGTAGCTTTTTCCAGCTCTGATACTCTACCTTGCTAACATAAGATGTGTTATATATTTTTCCATGTTTTGTTAGCTTCGGATCTCTTGTACCTTGGGGTTTAGATAAAAACCTCTGTGCCTTCACCCCACCGATGGATGGTTTGCATGGGACGTCCTTCTCAGCAATTGATCTCTTTTCATCCCGCTGGATTTTCACATTGCCACCATGAAGCCCCATATCCGACAGTACCATTTCTAAGCACTGCAGGGCTACTTGTCGTTCTTCCAAGTTCTTAATCTTCCAAGCAAACCCGATATATAAGTAGTCCACAATTCTACAAAGGGCATGCATTGTACAAATGTGGACATTCACAAGTGGTATTTTCAAAACCGGTCGAAAAGCAGGATCCTCAATGTGACGTGTTGGAGCTTTTCTCCGCCACTTTGGGTCCATGACCTTTGCAGGCTCCATGCAGAACAAACACGGCGACTTTGCCATTGCACCCATTCCACAATTATACATGCACTTTAATGTTTTGAGGTCACCTGCAAGATGCCACTGAACTTGAAAGTCTCCCCTTCCATCTAGACGTAGTACCTCTCCCTGGTTAGTTTGTCGATCAATCACCTCCGGAATATTAGTTCGATGGAACACCCAATATAGAATCTCATGATCTTCTTTCTTTATCTGCAACACAAAATAAATGAGACTTAAGTAGATGTGAACATTTGAGCTTACCTCAGAATCTCGCTTACCTCAAACGCACCAAGCCACCATATGTTAGATTCTGATTGAACACTAAAATATAAAGGATCATCACTGGGACACTTTGAGAGGGCTCTATTCATTAAAGTAATAGTAACACGCTCTAGCTTTTTCTCTTTAACAAACTCACACTCATCCAGTTTTAACACAAAATGTAATACCCCTCGTGACTCTTCAAATGTGATGTTGTAAAACTCCACCATTCTCTTCTGTAATATCCGCAGGTCCATAAAAATATTATTGAACTCATCATATGCCATGTTTGCTCCATGGCCATTGTAAGTTGCTTTAATATGAAAGGGTTGTCCAAGATAGTCTCCCTGTGCCTCGTTAAGCTGAAGCCTCTCTTTCCAAACACTTGAGGCTGATGGTAGAAGTTTGGATTTTATACCCTTCTTAACAAAGATGGATGAGACAGACTTTTGGATAGCCGAATATCCTCTTTTTCTTACACCAAGTGAATCAAGTGTGCCTTGTATCTCTTTTGCAAGCACTGAGTTCTCTGAAATAAAGCGTTCCGCTACATTTCGTTGTAGGACCTTAAACTTCTTGTCATGTACTATATCTGCTGCCAGGCTTCTACTTATAAGTGGCTTCAATCTCTTTCCTATATTGGCTTTGGGGTCAATGTTTTCCTTGTCAGGATAGATAGAATCTCTACATGAAGACAATGCATAAGTAAATAAGAGAAAATTTGCTTCACTAACACTATTTAGACACATGAAAACAATGCATAACAAGAAAAAACAAAAAAAATTACTTAACTAAGACAATGTAGCCAACTAAGAAGTATCACCTTAATGCTCGAATTCTTTTCTTGAGACCTCCTGATGGAACCTGCAATGTTTCAAGATTGCGCAATTTCTTCTTTCGGATACGAGCACCCAAGATGGTGTCCTTCATTTGACAACTTCGAACCTTTCCTTTCAGTTCTTGTACCTCTGTTTTATGTTGCAAAATGGTAACCTGATCTGTAGAATGTAAATGTGAAAGGCGAACAATCTCACATTGTTGAGCTTGGAGAATGCCCTTGTAAGTTTCAGCTTCTCTTGTAAGAGATTTACAATAACCCAGAAGGCCCTTTTCTCCATCACCAGCAAAGGTCAATAAGCTTGTGGGATTGACAAACGGTGGAGACGCATTAGTCATTGGATTCTTAGGGTAGAGAGAGCCTCTCGTCCAGATATCTATGTGTTTAGCTCCCTGAGCTCTGAGCGTGTCTATGGAAGTGGGAGGTATATGTGTGTTTGTTTTACTACGCTTAATCAATGGTTGGTACTCATTGTCCAAATCAATGTGAAGGTGATATTTGGCTCGTTTCCGGGTAACATTTGTGCCATTTGAGGAGTGCGCCATTAGCCAAATGTGCAGGTTTAATGGAAAGTGAATAGCGGCTGCGCCTTCGTCCCTCCATGTTAGCCTCATTCCCTCCATATTGACGAGGTTCATTCAATGCAACTGAAAAGAGGATTATCCCTCAATCACTACGAACGAATGTTCAGAAGAGTAAGGAATCTACTTAAAGTACACTTTTTGAACTTTTACTATGAAAGAACCAGCTCTATTATTTGCCATTTTTTCTAGAGAGAGAGTGCAAAAAATACATTTTCTTAGAAGGCCCTCCAAATGACCTCCGAAATTCCCTAATGCCTATCAAAACGCTGCCTTGCCCGCCTGGGCTCTGATACCACGTGAAGGGACTCATGCTATGGTGGATGCCATGAGGCTTGGTCATGGTGGAGTTGAGCGTACAGAGTAGGGAAAGGATGAACGAGAGAGAGAGAGAGAGAGAGAGAGAGAGAGAGAGAGAGAGAGAGAGAGAGAGAGAGATTGAAGCTTTACATATATAGATTTAGAATTTTCCATGCAACTAAACTAAATCTTGGACTTTCCTTTGCATGCCTTAAGGATTGTTCCTACGGGTAGACTACTTCCTGAACCAGGGCTTGCAAAACCCAACACCTACAAAATGTGTACATATCCACAAGACTCAAGTTAACAAAACTCTCAACCTGCTTGTCCCTCAAGTTCCTCCAAAATCTTCCACATGCACGTGCCTTTTCTTAAACTTGAAAAAGTTGATGCTTTACTTCTCATCTTCTTCTCTTCTTTTGAATCAATGCCTTGTATGTATGCAAAGGATTTTGACAATTGTCTTTGTCCATAGTTGCATGAAGCTTTTTCAAGGACTTTCGAGCATCTTGACATTCTTTATCAAACCACCTTTTGCATGATCTATCTTTGTTGATACCATAGACATGCTTTATGGCAAAGCATTCTTCGGCACAAGAACAAATAACTTTCTTGAAAGCTTCCCATTTAGTTTCCAATAGTGCATCATGTTGAAGCTTTGTCATCCATAACTTTTGATCAACCATTTCAATTTACATTGGTGCTCGTTTGAAATCCATACATAGTGATAAATTCTCTTCCCTTTGGCTGAGATTATCATGCTTAGTTGCTTCTCCACATGTAAGTTCAATACATACGGTCCGATGGTCTGATTCCGGGGTGCATTGGCCAAGCGTAAAACTCTTGATACAATACATGATGCCTTCGGAGAGTAGCATATAGTCAATCACGCTGTCCCCATTATGTTTTCTACATGTAATCCATTGGTTCCACTCCGCAAAGATACACCATTGGCAATGAGCATACCCGTGCTATTACAAATGTATAAAAGTAACTTTCCATAGTGATCCAAATCTTTCTCATCCATTGAAGTAAGATCATACAAGTGAACTTCCTCCAACTCTCTTAAAATGTATGGCATATCAAATTGTTGAGTATCATGTTGCAACGTTTTTGTGCGAGCATTTATATCTCCAAAGACAATAACATCACCTTTGCCTTTAAAATAAGCAATGTCCTCCTCTAAATCAAAACATGGCTGATCTTTATCCATGCAAGCATAAAAGGGGGAATCATGATGAGATATGTACCAACCAACTACAAAAATGGGTGCTCTTTTTTATGTCATAATTTTTAGCCATACATAACGTTTGTACTTGTCATCTTTCACAATTGATACAAAATCTTTCGATCTTTTCTTAACCATACATGCTACCCCTCCTTGTCCTCTTTGTTACTTGAGATTTTCTGACCACATCAATCAATGGGGCGTGTATTTTATTGGTAAAAAATTCACAGATAAAGAGTTTTATAAATAGTCCTTGAACGCACGCGATACACACAATTTATACACAGTGACCCTCCCAAGGTTTTCACAAGCATAACCTTTGTTTTGGATTCATTCATAATCAACCCACTATGGAAGCAAAAGTTCTCAAGGACAACCATAAGCTTTTGTGCATCCTCTAAAGTGTGTGCTAGAAGCAGTGCAATGATCCACATATAGCAAAAGCATGATTACTGAAATTGAAAATATTAACATCTTCAATGCCTTCTTCTTCATAAAGTCAAGCACCATTTGTTCCAATTGATCGATGCATAGACCAAAGAGAGTTGGTGATAACGGTCCTCCTTGTTTAATCCCCATATTGCTTGCAAAAATTTATAAAGTTCCTCTTTCCATGCGCAATTGACGTATCACCTTCTCATAGATTCAAGAAATCGCAAGCATGAAATCACTTAGCATTTGGAGTTCTTCCATCCTTCTTCACAAATTGTGCCGTGGAATCATATCAAAGGCTTTCTTGAAGTCCACTTATCAAAAATACAATTGCTTGCTTTTTTGTCAACTTTCCTCCATGAGAACATGAAGAGTGACAAGATGGTCAATGGTGCTACGGTGTCGACAAAAAACCCCATGTTCCTTTGCACGCTTGCCATTTTTTTCAACCCAATCACTCAATTTATCTCTATTATGCACCAAAACAACTTTTTCATAAAAGACCCAATCATTATAGTCCAATAACTATTTACCTTTTTTACATCCCCTTCTTTATGCAAAGTTTTGACATAATTAGTGCTCCAATCACAAGGCATACCATGTTGAAGTGTCAGATTGAACATAGAGAGAGAGAGAGAGAGAGAGAGAGAGAGAGAGAGAGAGAGGGAGGGAGCGAGAAAGGGAAGAGAGAGGGGGGGGGGAACACCTAGGTAGTAAGAGTGGCAAAGAAGAGAGAGGGTAGGAGTGGGAGAAGAGAGAGAGAGAGAGAGAGAGAGAGAGAGAGAGAGAGAGAGAGAGAGAGAGAGAGAGAGAGAGAGGAGGTCATTGGCTAGTCCACTGGAGGGAGTAGGGGTGGCAATGGGCGGTGGTGGTAGGAGCAGGGGCGGCACATCATGGCAGTAAGCTAGCACCACCAACCACTCGTGGTGGATTAGGGTGGTGGTGGCCATGGGTGGTAAGGGGCAACAATGGGAGGTAATGGTGGTGGAATTATGATAATAATAAAAAGATTCCTCCGTAAACGGCCTCAAGCATTTCTTGTCTGGTCTACTATCTTTCTAGAGAACCCTAATTTTTCATAGTTGTAGGATTCAAACTATTATTAACGGTATTAAATGTTTTCTATTCTAGTATGTCTCCTACAACACCAAAAAAAGTTGAAAAATAGGGATAATCTGCGTTGATGCTCTTCTAGTTTGTTTCATTGTTTCCTCCCTGTGTGACATGTGTCTAGGTTCTTGAATGAGGGAGATGATTCGAGAGGGCACAAACAACTTTCATTTTTACTACGTGTGGTTCTGCGCATGTGGCTTGATCTAGGAGGGCTTTCAAGCTTATGGGTTTATGAGGGAGGGATAACGTAAGAAGGCCGACTAGCTGCTGCTTGAAGGAGGTGTAATAGGGGGATATGGAGAGGAGGTAGCTATTACAAGAAACAATCGTGGGTGACTACTCGTAGAAAGTCATCAAGGGAAGATGGGGAGGAGACATTGTGGTGAGGGAGGGGAAGGGACGCAGAGGTAGGAGGGGTATGTGAAGCTGAAGAGGACGGAGTATAGAGGCCTTGTGGGGAGGGAGGAATCTACAAGAATCTCACTAAGTAATGTGCTTTATATTATGACTTGTGAGTAGATCAATAGAAAATAGACTTTCCAGTCGGTCACCACAACTTGCTAGTAGGTGTGCTATGGCTAGGGAGGGGAAGGACCGCAAGGGTAGTTCACCACAATTTTAGAAAATAGACTTGCTAGCCAGTAGGCATTGGTGCAACCAAAGTGTGTCGACTCTAGCAGAGGGCATAGGCAGTGATGTGTATGCTTACAGATGCATAGCAGAGAGTTAGAGCATATGGGAAGAGCTGGTGCAGGTAACCAGCAGCAACAGAGATGTATGCTTTATGGGGTTCTTTAGGCCAAAAGGGCTCCAGATAGGGCCTGATAGAGTGGAAGATGAAGAATGATCAAGGTGCTAGTTTTTGGCCCAGATTTGTAGAGCTTGAACTGCTGAAGGAACAGGTCCAGACGGCTCATCAAACCGCTAAGATATTTGAGTTTAAAGGCGCAGTGCATTGCAGATTCTTGCCGGATATGGCAGCTAGGGACAGGTGGCCCAAGGTGAAGTGTGTATGGACGCGTAATGCTCCCATTATGGAGCATACTCGTCTTTTCAGATTGCAGGTTGAAGGTGCTAAGGGAAGAGTGTGCGAGTGCAAGTGCGAGAGTAGAGAGAGAGAGAGAGAGACTTGCTTTGGGTGGAGCGCACAACAACGTTATCCTGTTTTTGCAGGTCCTTATTCTGTCGTATTAAACAATAAGTGTATATTGGTTATGTTAGTAGATGGGTTAGTAGTAAGTGGGATGTCCGGTCAGTTGGCCTGAATCCCAACAAACTCCCACTTGAAGGCCAACGCAGCCCAGGTGACTTGTTATGTACAACCGTGAAGCAATCTAGTGGCTTCAACCTATACCCATCAGCTCATTGCAATGTGTAAACCGCTCCAAAGCTAAGCCTTTCGCCAAAGCATCTACTGGGTTGTCGTCAGTGTGTACCTTAACCAAATCAATGAGCTTTTTGGCCAAGAAATCTCTCACGAGATGATACCTGACTTCAATGTGTTTTGATTTGGAGTGAAACACGGGATTCCTTGCCAATGCAAGAGTACTTTGACTATCACAATATATCACTAGAGTCTCATCAATGCCAATATTTTTGACCAAGCGAGATAACCATACAGCCTCTTTACTTGCATCCGACAATGCAACGTACTCTGCTTTCGTAGTGGAAAACGACGTACAATCTTGAAGACATGACCTCCAAGATATTGTTGCTCTACAAATATGAAAACATAGCCAGATGTCGATCTCCTATTGTCAACATAACCCGCATAGTCTGCATCCGCATAACCCACGATGGATGCATCACTATTCCCGAAGCGTAAACACCTGCAGACCGTACCTTTGAGGTACCTTAGAATGTGCTTCACTACTTCCCAATGCTTGCTACCAGGATTTGCCATATATCGGCTCACCACTCCCACTGCAAAATCAATGTATGGTCTTGTGGCCACCATAGCATACATGAGACTGCCCACTGCCAAAGAATATGGTACCTTAGCCATTTCAGCTCGCTTAGCATCAGATTTGGGTGCATCTTCCTTGCTGAGTTTCAAGAATGCCTGCATTGGGGTACTCAATGCTTTCCCCCCTTACATATTGAAACGCTACAAAACTTTCTCAATGTATGTTTCCTGAGATAACTCAAGAATACGACGTTTGCGATCTCTTTTGATTCGCATGCCAAGAAAGTGTGTAGCATCCCCCAAATCTTTCTTTGCAAAATTATTGCTAAGTGTTTTCTTCAAGTTGGTAATTTCCGCGATGGATTTCCCAGCTATAAGCATGTCATCAACATACAAAACTAGAATGATCATCGAGCCATCATCTAGCTTTCTTGTGTACAAGTAGTGATCCTCTTCGCTCCTTTTATATCCTTGAGACCTCATACATGCATCAAATTTATGATACCACTACCTTGAACCCTGCTTTAAGCCATAAAGTGCCTTTTTGAGCTTACAGACTAGCTCCTCACGAGATGCGTTCTCCTGAACAAACCCTTTAGGCTGCTGCGTGTAAACATCCTCATCAAGATCCCCGTGAAGCAATGTTGTCTTTACATCCATTTGGACAAGCTCCATGTCCTCAATTGCTACAAGACCAAGTACAGTCCTAGGCGTTATCATCTTGACTACAGGCGAGAAGATTTCATCAAAATCGACTCCCTTTTGTTGTTTGAACCCTTTGGCTACAAATCTAGCCTTGTACTTTGGATTTGGATCACCTGAGGTAAATTTCTTCTTGTAAACCCATTTGCAAGGTAAAGCTTTCGCATCATTTGGCAGTTCTACCAAGTCCCAAGTGTCATTAGCCAGAATCGAGTTATACTCAGATTCCATAGCCTGCTCCCACTTCACCACATCATCCGTCATCATGGCTTCTTGGTAGCAGCTTGGCTCACCGCAATCGATCAACATGATGTAATCAAGACCTGGCTCGAAACGCGCAGGTGGACGAGAGACTCTAGTAGACTGTCTCACTCCTTGACCATTGCTATTCTCTCCCTCTGGAGCATTGCTAGTGAAGGTACATCACTAGCCCGCTGAGTTGATTTCACTGTCTCTGAGGCAACATCCTCAAAAGTGACTCTCCGAATCTCTATTTCCTTGATAGTTTGTTTATGCATCTTCGACTCATTGAAGATTACATCTGAACTACGGATTACTCGACGAGAGTCCGGGTGCCAGAGACGATATCCCATCTCTCCATCTGCACCATATCCAATGAAAATGCATTTGTGTGACTTTGGCTCTAACTTCTGTCGAAGTTGTTTAGGCATGTGAGCATAAGCTTCACAACCAAAAACACGTAGATGGTCATAGTGGGGCTTACATTTAGACCATGATTCTTCTGGAATCTCATAATTCAATGGCGTACTAGGCGAACAATTTATAATGTGCACTGCGGTCAAGACGACTTCTGCCCAAAAGCCTTGTGTGAGATTTGCCCTAGAAAGCATGGCTGTGACTCTTTCCTGAATCGTACGATTCATGCGCTCAGCAATTCCATTCTGAGCTGGTGTGTGTGGTGTAGTAAACTGCCTTTTAATCCCCCTTTTAGCACATAAATTGTCAAACTGCTTGGAGACATACTCTCCACCGTTGTCAGTCCACAAACTCTTGAGTTCTTGCCAAACTGATTCCGAACGAGTGCCAAAAATTTCTGGAACACAGGAAGAACTTGATCCTTATGTTTGAAAGGATATGCCCACACCTTTCGAGCAGAGTCATCTATGAATGTCACAAAATAGCTGCCCCCCCCCCCCCCCCCCCCCCCTAAAGATTTGGTTGACATAGGACCACAAACATCACTATGCACTAAATCTAGAGGTTCAGCTCGCTTTTGACCCAATGGTAAGTGCACGGACCTAGTCCGTTTGCCATAGATACAATGCTCACAAACAAGAAAGTCAACATAAGACAAGACAGGTAAGTAGCCAAAACAAGTCAGAGTTCTCATTCCTTTTTGGCTAATATGACCTAGCCGCCAATGCCACAACTCAGTAGACGGCAGCTCAGCTATAGATATGTAATCATGACCAACATTTGACACATGCATGGAATACAAGGTACCATGCTTCTTACCTCTGAGTACAACAAGATTACCTTTGCATACTATCCACGAACCATTGCCAATTGTGGTTTTGTAGCCCAAATCATCAAGCTGACCAACAGAAATCAAGCTTTTAGTCAACTTAGGCACATGTCTGACATTACATAAAGTAAAGTGCGTGCCATCCTTAGATGCAATTTGACGTTTTCGACACCCTCAATGTCTAGTTCATAAGCATCACCAAGTCTCACTTTGCCACAAGAGTGAAAATAAGTAGAGAACCACTCTCTATGTGGTGTCCAATGGAAACTCGCACCAGAATCTACTATCCAATTCTGTGCATACTGCGCATCTTCTGTAACAAGAGCCTCGACAGGTAGGTCTGCTATGAAGACCAATACGTCAGAGGTAAGTGGCATAACAACCGCTAGAAGAGTCTCTACAATAGGAGCATTTGAGGACTCTAGCACATTGATCTCCTCTAACTTTGCTTTGTCCTTATTTGAATCATCAGACTTAGAAGTTTCACCGGATTGTTTATCCTTTTTGCTTTGCTGCCATTTCCTGCAATCCTTCTTCACATGCCCTTTTTTATGGCAGTGATAGCACTCGACATTACGCATAGAACCCCAAAACTTACTGCGTGAGCCCCCACGTTCCTTGCTTTTGGGACGACTTTGAGTGCGACCCCTCTGTCTATCACTAGCAACATATGCATCACCATCCTTCTTGCCTTCGAGATATTTCCTGTGAATCTCCTCGGTAAATAGACTCTCAAGGACGTCATTGTTACACTAGACTGGTACAGGTGCTGAGTTGCTAATCGTAGTACATAACGTGTCCCAAGACGAGGGTAATCTGCATAGCAAGAATATACATTTGATTTCCTCATCGAAGACCAAACCCTGAGTGGTCAACTGAGTGAAAATGATATTGAACTCATTAATGTGAGTAGAAATAGTGCCCTCTTCCTTCATACGAAGGTCAAACGGCTTCTTCATCAAGAAAACCTTATTATTGGCACTTTTGTTCTCATAACTGGAACACAACTTATCCCATACATCTCTGGCAGTTCTTTCTCCAACTATAGTAAAGTACGCAGACTCGGCCAAATGCAAACGGAGGGTAGATTTGGCCTTAGCATCAAGTTTCTCCCACTCAACATTTGTATACTTGCCCTCTGGGTGCTCCATGATAGGATCCAGGTGGCCTTTTTGTATAAGAACATCTTGAATCTGCTCTTTCTAGATAGAAAAATTCATCCCATCAAATTTCCGGATATTGTAAATATCCTTTTCACCACTAGAGGACATGACTGCAAGCTAAAGATAATATGGCGATAAACACTGGTAATTCTAGAAAAAATTCGCCAGAGTTTTCCCAGAAAAACTAACAAAATCTCAATCCAAAACTGTCACAAGAGATCAGTAACGCATAAAAGTAATGCTCTCAGAGCATAAGACAGGCGCATCAACCACTAACTGTGCATAAAAAGTCAAATGTTGACCCAAGACTGCCAACACGGCGTCAAATGCACCTAGCCCTCTCTATACATGTCCTATGGCGAGGCCACAAAAAAGGGGTACTCAGAAACCTGTATCACCGAAAGGATTTCAACATTCGAGAATCCCCCAGCTCAAGAAAACCTCACGCTATCGACCCTCACAAAAGGTTATGCAAACAAGAAACCAGTCCAGTCTCAGAAAGGGCCTCCGAACCGAGTCTCAGAAACGGTCGGGACTGCCAGAAACAAGCCAAATCGGCTCCATAAAAGGTACATATGGCAGTTTCCACAACTCAACGTACATCCACTTTCAACAATACTACAAGGTGCAGTATACGCGCTCAAACAGGTGCCAAATAAAATGTGCAAGCAGTAAACAAATCCTTGCGGGGAGTAAAACCGCTCTCAAAAGAGCTCAAGCACAATCAAAAGTGCCAAAACAATGCATATGTGTATCAAATACTCCCACCGAAATCTGTGCTGATGCTAAACACTGCAACCTGTAAGAAACCTGGATGTCCTGTATGTATGCAAGAACCTGTGAGGAGATGGATGCCTGAAAAACCCAAGACAATGTCAATGCCGAAAAGTGCTCCTAATCAGCCCATAAACACCATCTCAATAGGACATAATAGCCATAAAGCGGCTATATACCATCCCAAAATAGTCTCTGAACAACCTACACCTGTGTCCTATACCTGTAGCAAAGTGGAGTTGAAAAATACAACTCCTGAAGTAGCTCGGATGAAGCTTTCGACTGCACGAACAACTTCGAAAGGGGGGTAAAACTCCAGGACACCTACTGGAAACGCTCTCGGAACGTTGAATTTGTCAATGCTGAAATCAAAAACCTGTTTGCACTTTTGAAAGTGGGCGCACTGACGCAAAAACGGCAAGCACAAACCTTGCTCTGATACCACTTGAAGGTGCCAAAGGAAGCGTGTGCGAGTGCAAGTGTGAGAGCAGAGACAGAGAGACCTACTTTGGGTGGAGCACACAACAACGTTATCCTGTTTTACAGCTCCTTATTCTGTTGTATTAAACAATAAGTGTATATTGGTTATGTTAGTAGATGGGTAGTAGTAAGTGCGATGTCCGGCTAGGTGGCCTGAATCCCAACACAGGTCAGAGCTATGGATTGTAGGTTATGGCCAGTTCAAGTTTTGTCGAGGGCCGGGTTGGTGCCCACTTGACCACATGGGGATTCATGCCATCTAGCATTTTTTGGGCCTCGACAGAGTTCGAGAAGGTGCTATGCAGTGTGTGGAGCTAGCAGGGGTTGACTACTCGTCAGACAGAGCCCGAAGCGGAAAGATATAGCAGTTGGAAGTCGGGGTGTAGTTGCTCAAGGTTGGCTACAGATGATTCTCTCACTTTTTGCGGCTTCGGTTTTGGGGTCTTGGGGAATCTTGAAATGCGGCAAAGTCATGGAGAAGCAAAACCAATCATGAGAACTTTTGGCTGGGTTTTGCGGCTCGGCAATTGAATCGGTGAGCACCCATTTGCAGGTAGGAGAATCCGGGAGAAAAAAGAATATAATTTTTTGTTTATCTTGAAATTCATGGAATTTTGGAGGCCTAAGGAGGGCTCACATTGGTGGTGCCACATGGCGGCGCATTGGTCCCGTAGGTGCATCCGCGAGCCTGGCTGCAGGGGTATATAGCCTATGTGAGGCCACCCCCTAAGGTATTATAAGGCGTGAGCTCATGGAGCCTTGGTAGCTATGGCGGAAGCACGTCTGGCTTTGCGCGGTGGCGCGTTGGGCGTCTGTCGGTGGCCACGGGCGGCACAGTTCGCATGTTGCAGGTGATGAGGTGGCCTTTCATAAGGGGCGATGCCCGTGTGTCGTAGAGGTGCCAAACCTTTTTGGTAAGGAGGAGTGCCCACAGCCACGGCGCCGTGACTGTGAGGCTTGAGATTCATATAAGGCGTGGGGCTCAAAATAAACGGGGGTTGGTTCATGCAAGGAGGAGTCTAAGAATAGCATGGAGGGATCTCAAAAAAGAAGGGGGGCACACGCCCAATGGGGGTCCCAATTTTGGCAGAGGAAGGAGGACGTTTTTGGGGGCGAGCTCTTGGAGAGCCGAGGAGAAGAGGAGGAAGAAGAACAACCGTTCTTTTGCTCAAGGGAGGAGCCCTCAGCCTAGAAGAGGCGGACTCGGAGGTGTGTTCTCGGGTTCTCAAGACAGGATCAAGGCGAGCAGTTTGGAGCGAAGGTGCCATCATAGGTGTGTTTTTGTTGTCGTGCTCTCAGAGGAGAGTTGCACAAGCGGTGAAGCAGTGGTTGCAGTTTTTTCTTTGTTGCTCGAGGTCTCCATGCCGAGCAGGTTGTAGCAGTTCCTGATGATTGTGTAGATAAGGTTTTTATGTCATAATTGAAGTAGATCCTGTTGATTTCCGGTGTCGTTTCTTCCCCTTTTTCCTCTTCTTCTCTTTGCTCTGTTGCAAAAATCTGGTGCCAAATTTAGAGATAGTGTACCTCCACGGGTCTCTCTTTGTGTTAGATAGAAAGAGAGAGTGGTGTGTGCTACGGCACGATCGTAAACGAGCCAAACCAGTGTGATTTGATGTCAATTGTGTGAGTTTTGAAGGTGAACTCTAGTCGATTGGGCTGCAGTGATTATCCTGAGCTATAGAGAGGCAAATTTTTTGGGTTCCGGGTGTGTTCCCCTTTCCCCCCATCCAGTGTTATGATAGCGCCAGGGTAGAAGGGGTGGAGCCAAAGAGGGCGGGTTGCAGAGGCCATTGTGGGGGATGGAGGAATCTGAGAGAATCCCACATAGTAATTGATTTTATTTTACAAGTTTTTAGTAGATCGAGAACATGGTTCCACTTATACTTGTTCCTAGGTCTTCATGCAAGACATTTGGCGTTAGGTAGTATGAAAGCTTTGGCAAAAAAATAAAGTAGCCATTTAAGTGGAAACATGTGTAGTTAACTTTTGAGCTAGTGGAGTAATGGGAAGTCCATGAAGCTCCAAAGTAATAATACTTCACAATGTGAGCATCATCTAATAGTTTGTTGAAAGTTACATTATGTTTTTATAGCTCCACAGTGTCTACTTGAATACATACTTGAAGAGGCATTGTCTTGCAAAGTGTGTTACTCTTTATTGACAGATTCTTATGCAAGCATCCCTTGCCTTGCCTTTGCATTGCATGAAGCCCTCATTGCATACAAGGGTATGTGAATTCAGCCATACATAATGTTTGTGCTTGTCATCTTTCACAATTGATACAAAATCTTTCAATCGTTTCTTAACCATGCATGCTACCCCTCCTTGTTCTCTTCGTTGCTTGAGATTCTTTGACCACATCAATGAATGTACATTGTAATTCTCCAACCCATTAATCCTTTGTGTGTATCATCCTCCCAAGTTTCAACAAGGAGTACAACATCGATTTTTCTTGTTAGTTCATCTATGCCAACTCCTGCCCATGGGTATCCATTGCAATTCCAAAAGCTGCAACTCGGCCTCATAGGTTGCGCATTCCTATTTTCTTAATGGACTTGCCTCCTCCTTGGACACATTTTCTTCATGAGAGATATCCTCGATTTTCTTCTTTCTCTCCTCATATGCCTTGTGGCGCATATTTTGTTGCTTATAGTGAGATCTTCACATACAAAAAAACATTTTGTATCCCTCGAATATATCCAACTATTATCAAGAAAAATCTTCTTCGTTTGATCTCATCCGGCATGGTGCATACAATTGACCGTTCTCTTGAGTAAGGAACTCTTTGCTTACCCACTCTATGTGCTCTGTAAACCATAACTCCTGACATGCCAAAGTGGGTTTTGAAGAAATATTTGATAACAATGGCAAGAGAAGGTGTCTTTAACTTCTCCACGTATAACAATGTTCTTGGAGAGTCACTCCCATTCCTTCAACTCCTTTACATCCACATCCTCAACATTTGTTGTTTGAACCATAGCTTGCATGAGGGAGGAATTAGAAACAACATTGTTACCACCACATACATCAGCCCAAGATTTGTTTGTGCATACATTTTTCATGTCACATACATCTCGGCTCATAGGGTCAAATTTCTCCTCTTTCAATACATAGTCATGCTCTACTCTGCTCATGTGCTCCTTCAAAGCATTCAAGTCCGCAAGAGAGCGTTTAAATTCCTTGAGTTCCTCTTCAAGTTGCATCAAACATGTTGTGTGTGTGTGTGTGTGTGTGTGTGTGTGTGTGTGTGTGTGTGTGTGTGTGTGTGTGTGTGTGTGTGTGTGAGAGAGAGAGAGAGAGAGAGAGAGAGAGATTTTATTATCATCCTCAAAGGTCAAATATGACATATGGGACCAAAGTTAGATGTGATGTACTATGTATGGGGCTGATAAGTGATTCTCGATGCTCGAGAATGATGGTGATGAGAGTCGCAACAATGTAGAGCCAACACTATGGCTGGGAGAGAAAAGTGTAGATCTAAGTACTCATGGCTAAAAATTATGATGGAAGCAAGTTCAAATGTGACCAAAAGTTGAGCACTCTAGTAGTATGTCGTACTTAAGACTCTCAAACTTGTAGTGAGCATAATGTGCACAATCGATTTGACCCTTCTCCATTGCCCCAATGCCTTGTCTTGCATCGAAGGGAGGGGGAGCTAAGCCGAATGGCTGCTCGGATAGTGTGTATTGATTACAAGGGGATAGGCTCAAGCATATAAGGGCGAGTATGGTTTCTCTTTTAGCAAAGAAAGTTGAGCACTCTAGTAGTATGTCGTACTTAATACTCTCAAACTTGTAGTGAGCATAATGTGCACAATCGATTTGACCATTCTCCATTGCCCCAATGCCTTGTCTTGCATCGAAGGGAGGGGGAGCTAAGCCGAATGGCTGCTCGGATAGTGTGTATTGATTACAAGGGGATAGGCTCAAGCATATAAGGGTGAGTATGGTTTTATCTTTTAGCAAAGAACATGGTTTTGTAGCTGGGAGCAATATGGGTGGTGTAATATATGAAGTATGACTCATTGGATTCCTCCAAAGTCGTAATACATTGGCATTTTAGAAAAGCTTCATTTACTTGGGAGTCTATCGAGGCATCATGCAGCAAGTGTAATGCATCCCAACTCCTAAACCACTTCTTTATATCTTGCATCCATCCCGTGCTCAAGATCGCATTTTTATGCTTCTTTTGAACATTTTTTCTTCCTTCACATGCAATTTTAGGGCTTTTGATGCATTATCATGTACTCCACAACCCTTTCCATGCCCATAACTTCAATTGGAAGAGATCTCGACTCAAGCGTAGGATCATATATAATATTTGTATCTTAACTTGGAGAAAGTTTATAAGAAAATGCTTTTGGACATTCTCAAACTCTTTTTGAGTAGACTTTGAAATGCTCCCCTCCCACACTTCAACTCCATAAAGAAGAAACAACGTCACCAATGTGTCAAAAAGGTACTCTTGAGAACCCAACATTTGACATTGCTCGCATTACACATGTTTTCAAATGCATAGTATGCTCTATTCCCAGCTTTCAAATGATGCGTAGCACATTCATACCACTTGTAATTGGTCGGAAAGGTAGTCTTGAGAACCCAACATTTGACATTGCTCGCATTACACATGTTTTCAAATGCATAGTATGCTCTATTCCCAGCTTTCAAATGATGCATAGCACATTCATACCACTTGTGATTGGCTAGAAACTCAAGGCCAAGATACATAAAGCTCTCAACAACTTCAAGTGTCTCATGGTTGTACAAAATGTATAGCTTCTTCTTATGGTTATGTGACTATTGTGTGAGTGCAGCAAAAGGGATTATTAAATTTAATTTTTTTTCACATTTTCACATACAGAAGAGTACTGTAAAATGAAATTAGGAAAAAAAATTACAAATTGAATAGGAAAAAGGTGTACTTCATTGGTCAAAATTTCACAGATAAAGAGTTTTATAAATAGTCCTTGAACGCACACGATATACACAATTTATACATAGTGACCCTCCCGAGGTTTTCACAAGCATAACCTTTGTTTTGAATTCATTCATAATCAACCCATTATGCAAGCAAAAGTTCTCAAGGACGACCATAAGCTTTTGTTCACCCTCTAAAGTATGTGCTAGAAGCACTGCATCATCCACATACGACAAAAATATGATTACTGTATTGCAAATACTTCAATGCCTTCTTCTTGCATAAATTCAAGTACCATTTGTTCCAATTGATCGATGCATAGACCAAAGAGAGTTGGTGATAACGGTCATCCTTGTTTAATCTCCATATTGCTTGCAAAATTTTATAAAATTCCTCTTTCCATGCGCAATTGACATATCACCTTCTCATAGATTCTAGAAACCGCAATCATGAAATCACTTAGCATTTGGAGTCCTTCCATCCTTCTTCACAAATTGTAACATGGAATCATATCAAAGGCTTTCTTGAAGTCCACAAAGCAACAATACAGCTGCTTGCTTTTCTACCAACTTTCCTCCATGATGAGAACATGAAGAGTGACAAGATGGTCAATGGTGCTATGGCATCAACAAAAAAAACCATGTCCCTTTGCACGCTTGCCATTTTTTTAATGCCCAATCACTCGATTTTATCTCCATTATGCACCCAAATTTTTTTTTCCATAAGAGACCCAATCATTATAGTTCGATAATTATTTACATTTTTACATCCCCTCCTTTATGCAAAGGTTTGACCTAATTAGTGCTCCAATCTCAAGGCATACCGTGTTGAAGTGTAAGGTTGAACATGGAGAGAGAGAGAGAGAGAGAGGGAGAGAGAGGGGGGGGAGGGGAGGGGAGGGGGAACACCTAAGTAGCAAGAGTAGCAAAGAAGAGAGAGAGAGGGGGAGGGGGGGAGGAAGGGATAAGGGCTACATAGAGAGAGAGAGAGAGAGAGAGAGAGAGAGAGTCAGCAAGAGAGAAAGAGAGAGGAGGTCATTGGCTAGTCCACTTGTGCGCTCCTTGCCGCACTGTCGAAGCAAGGGACTTGCCAATACACCGTGTGCGAGCCACAAACGGCTCCAAGCACACAACAAGCCTAAACTAGCAAGCTCAAGGAAATAAAGGGTGTGTCACTCACCGCTCTACGCTCGCCTTCGTGGTGGATTCCTCGCCGCGATGAAGAAGAAGCTGCAGTCGTGCCGCGCTCAACCGCTTCGCCGCCGTCGTGCCTTCGTAATGCTCGATCGCACACACACTCTCCCTCTCTCTCTCTCTCTCTCTCTCTCTCTCTCTCTCTCTCTCTCTCTCTCTCACACACACACACACACACACACACACACACACACGAGGAGGTGAAGAAGAAGAAGATGGAGATGGAGATGGAGCAAGAGCACTCTTCAATTGCACAAATGAGAGAATGAGTAAAAATTAGGTTTAGTTGGCTTTTATAGGAGCTCACCCCATTCACACTTGGGCGCCCATGCTTAACCAACTAATCCCTTGAATGTCCCAGTTAAAGTACGCCTCTCATCGACGATCACTCTACCTTTCCCTATTGGTCCGACAAGCCCGGTACCTGACTCTACCGAATACATAATACACGTCCGTCGTAGGTGATGGGGTGTCCGTGAGCCGTGAGGGTTAACATGCCCCCCTTCCTGATGTAGATTCCGTCCTCGGAAGCTATTGAGTTGAAGCTGGTTCGTCGAGGTGGAAGAGCATTTGAGATGAATGTCCTTAGCCTTCTTTAGTCACTGCAAAATCAAACAACATTG
Source organism: Adiantum capillus-veneris (assembly GCF_014529385.1). NCBI lineage: Eukaryota > Viridiplantae > Streptophyta > Polypodiopsida > Polypodiales > Pteridaceae > Adiantum > Adiantum capillus-veneris. The sequence continues at coordinate 154,540,251 of NC_140944.1, forward strand.
GCACAGTAATTGCATTCTCTTCAAAAGCATATGCAGTTTTAGGTAGAAAAATTGATTGGTAAAAGAATTTCAAACAATTTGTTAACAATGAACATTAAATTGCAATGTAATCAAATGCATAAACAGATGTAAAGGTAGAAAATTAAACAAGTCTGGGGTCGCTAATTTGACGATCGAAAAGCACTAGAGATCGAATATTAATACCATGGGTAAGCTTCTTAATTTTCTGTGGTCAATTAAGTTGTTTAATCGCGAGAGCCAAGTATTCATGTTCGAGGGCTGACTAGAGGCTATATCTAGAAAACCTTGTAGTTAAGCTACCATAAAATGAATTTCTCATGAAATCATCGCCTGACTGATTACTTTTTCTTTGACCCCCCAAAGTCTTTTCACATTGATTCAATTATGATGTGTGTGCTTATTTTGTATGCCTTGGGTTTTTTGCTTTTCAAGGAAAAGCGCCCACACTGGGAACCTCTAGGGCTCTAGTACCATAGGCGATACATGTGAGTGAAGTACCAATTTAAGCTGAGATTTCTCTTCCAGCGTAAGATTTTACATTGTGGCACTTTGATTTTTTGTTTGTTCATTTTCAACATTTTAATTTTGTAACTTTGGGGGGTCATATAACACTGTTACCCTCCCCAGGCTCATCACATTAGTAAACTCCCTTTATAATACTTAAGCTAAAGGTCAATAGGGTCAAGCCCACTAGAAAGCCCTAGTACATTTCATACAATGCTGCCTAAATCGGATTAAGAACCTAAGTAACCATTGCTTATTAGGAAGTCATTCCCCATGGTATTAAGAGAAGATTTCTAATATCTAGCTTGGTCAAACTAGCTTAGTCGGACTGCTTGATTTTTAAACCTAGACAAGTTATTATGACAAAACATTACATTGAATTAAATGTTTGATACTAAGCAAATGCGATGAATATTATGCTACCAATCACAATCAAAGCAGACAATCATAGATGCAAAAAAATAACGGCAATGCTAATGGACAAGAAACACCTGTTTGTGTTGATGGTCGTGCTTGATTTGAAGGTTCCAGGAAGGTCCAAATCCTATCAATAGCAACACGCTCCTGTACACACTAGAAAACAAAAGGACTACCTCCAGGAGGCACATTAGTGGGAAAAGAGATCTTTGCTAATCACTCAACTCTAAAACAGAAACACTCCTATCGTACTAATCTTACCTACCCTCCATCACTCAAGTGATGAGGATCAAAGGTGTTTTATGGCATAGGTTTCTGTTTCACTGTACCAAATGTGACATGTGTAGGTCTGAGTCAATGTTTTGACTTTAATGTGCATACTCGTTTGCTAATTGCTCTTGCTCTTTTTTTTTTTTGTGAGTATAAAGCTTTATATGTACATTCCCTAAGATCGGAGATTAAGAGGTCAGGGAGAAAGGTTGAGAGGGAGGCAAGTGAATGATGGATGTCCACAAACACTCCCCCCTTCCTTGGGTAGATCATACCGTTTGAAATGAGCTTGTCACCCTTTGAAACCAATTGTTCCAGTTGGTAATAGGTGAGGATTTTTGCCAGTAGTTTTCTATTACCCTAGGTGCCTTGTCAAGCTGCAAGGGTGGTAAGGTACTCTCCCAGGATTGAACTTGAAGTGGTTCATCAGGTGATTCTTGAACACTGGGAGGTGTGGATTCTTTTGTAGCTTCATGGAGGTCCGCTACTATAGATGGTTGTGTAGAAGCTTTTACCTCTATGGATGTATTACATGAGGAGCTAGAATCTTCATGGGACTCCCCCCTTCCTGAGCTAGGTGGAACAAATCGTTCTTTCTTTGGTACCCAAACTAGCTCAGGAGCGGGTGTGTAGCATTCTGTGATTTTTTTCTTTTCACGATCATTGATTCGTTTTGGAGCTACGGGATTGGGCTCACTTGGGTCAGGTGATAGGTAAGAGCACAATCTACGTTTTGGCACCCAGATTTGATCATTTCCTTGATAGTAGCCTTGGGCTTCCAATAGTCGTTTAGGGATCCATCGCAACATTTTCTTACTTTTCTTGGAGCGAGTGGTACGTTTCTTACAAGGCTTCTGTTTTTTAGCACTAGCTATGGTCACTAAAGAAGCTTTAGGGACCCACTTGTATGTTTTCTTCGTTACATTAGGATGAGTCTTGTCGGAAGCGATATGCATTGCTTGTAGCATATTTAAGGGTATAGGCATTTCATCCCCCTCAGGTGTTACCCAGGTCGTCCCCCTGTTTCCCCAAGTGTCTATGGTTGATGCTAGGTGGACCCAATCCACATTGTCCGACTCAGTCATCCCAGGTAGGATATCCATATAAGGAGAATCTTGCCAATGTCTGTATCCTTCTTACAAGTGTAACAATATTGTAGTGGGGCCGAGTGAACTGTGGTGTCAGAGCAATGATCAATAATGGTTTTACTCCCTAAGGGGTGTACCTTACCAGTCACCAAATCCACTCTAAGGACAGAGTCTACAATATGATTTTTAGACCAATCATGAACCATTTGTGCTTCCCTCATGAATGGTCGTCCTAAAATCATTTCATATGACATAAGGTGTTTAGAGAAATCCATTACAATGAACGTATGTCGTACCTTGTGTCCTAGAACTTTGATCTTAAGATCCTTGAGCATCCCCATAGGTTTGGCTATGGTACCATTTGCCATCTTTACCACAATGTTAGTAACACTGAGGCGGGGTTTTCCCATGGATTCCCAACAATCTTTTGTAACGATGCTAACTCCCGCACCACCATCAAGAATTCCCTTTATAGTTAATCCCTTGGTAGTGATGGGTAGGGTCGCATTAGACTCGTCGCCTTCAAAATACTGCCCTAATTCGTTAATGGGTACCTCGATCACAGACTCGTGTCCATCTAAGTCAAGTGATTGCACATGATTTTCCTCATCAATCATAATCGAGTCAGGCCTATTTGGTTGCGCAAACTGCGGTAATCCCGTTCGTAGCTCTCCGTTAAGGAATGCTCGAAGTGCAAGGAATAACTCAGGATCTCCATACAGCTTTGCTATGATCGTGGTTCGGACCTCAGAAGACATGAAGTCCACTAGTTTGGCAACATTCATTGGCGTTTTGCAGGGTGTAGGTCCTTGACTAGGAACTGGTGAGGATGGAATCTCATATTCCTCAATGGGATCAGGTATTCCTTCGTTAAACATCCTTTCCAACAAGAAGGGTGTATGCTCACTTTCTGATGTCCTGTCCTCACTCCCTTCTTGGATGATACTAGATATGGCTAACGGTCTATGGTTCATGTGGGGTGGATGAACTTGCGTGGGAAACACTGTGTCATGAATTTTGACATGCATGGGTTCTGGTTCTAGTTTCCTTTGAGTCTCCTCCACTAAACCTCTTAGATGTTTCACCTGCTCAATCTCGTCTACTGGGTTTGGGTACGTCCCAATCTTCTTTTTACGATTCTTCCCTTTTTGCCCCTGCGGTTTATCTTGGGGGTCTTGGATTGGATTTGGAAACACTTGTGGTGTTTTCAGAGGCTCTTTATGGTTTTCTCTTATTCGGTTTTCATTTGGTTCCATGTTACGGTTTTCTTTGTCGGTCTTTCTCTTTGTGGTATTGGTTCTAGTCTCCATTGTCTCGACTGAATCTGAATCATCCTCGAGGTCATTCATATACACGGGGTCATCTCCTGTTCCTATGTTTGTTTTGGAACTTGGCTTTGAATTTTCCGTATTCTGCGACTTCTTCCTTCGTGTCTTCTTTTTCTTTGCTTGGATAACTGACGCGGTATCTCTCTCTTCGAGGATATGTCCTGGCCCTTGAAGCATGGACCGTGTAATCGCATAAGCGGGTGCGACGGGTGGTATTGGCGATGTCACACTAGCAATTTCGACCAAATTCAGGGGTGTGATTTTAGGCGCATTTGGGTTATAGGGGCATTGGGCAATCAAGTGATCTATGCCACAACGATTACATGTGAGTATTGGCATTGCAGACGTGCTCCCTTGATTCATTTGCATCTGTGCAGCATTCTTTTGCAGCCTAATAGGGCACTCCGCTGCTCGATGTGGTCCACCACACTCGTAGCATTGAAGAGGTGGCCTCCTAGCCTGGGTGTTGATATTTTGACCTCTGGATGCGAGAGCAGCAGCTTGATAAACCGGCTTGACTTGTCCCCAACAATCTTCCATGTAGTATATAGGACATCTTCCAATGTATCAAGTCCGTAGGCAATACTAGTGTCTATTTCCTCCTCACAGCCATCTGCATAAGCATTTGATGGCTCGCAACCCACTTGGTTCATAGGGGCGACTCTTGGATGCGGGGGCTGCGGTCCTAGCACAGGAGGTGGTAGCGGTGTAGCTTGTACAACATTTTGAGATCTAGGGACCATGTGTTGCGGTAGTTGCTCAACAGGTGGAGTAGGCATCAATACAGGAGCTCGAGGCGCATCCGTCCAGGCTACAGGTGGTCTATTTGCCATCATACGTTTGATCATTAAACAATCCTTAGCTTGGTGACCATACCTACCACATGCGTTGCAAGTTCCATTAAATTTTACTCTAAACGTAGGGCACTCACTAGTGCTATGTGGACCTAAGCAAATGGAACACCATTGTTGCTCCCTTCTTGGATACATGTGACTATTTTGAGGGGGTCGATTATCCTTAAGAGACTCTTGGATTGCCTTGGTGAGGTCTGTCAAGAATGTCTCAAATACCTTTGGCTCATTGGCAATGGGCTTTGCAGTCATGGGTTCATACTCAATGGCTTGTGAGCTAGTGGATCTCGTGTCAGTAGACACCCTCATGCCTGCTATCATCAAGTTGTCCTCTAATTGGATTGCATTGGCAGTGACATCTTCCCAGGTTGTGATACCTCTAATCACTAGTCCATTATAGATTCCTTCATTCCTCAACCCTCGAATGAATCGATCAAGCAGTTGGTTATTGTTGAAGCGCTCATTTACAGGGCAACGAGAGTTTAAGTGCTTTAGACGACTAATGAAGTCCCTTACTGACTCTCCTTCCTTACGTTCGGCCTTCTGTAGTTGAGATGCTACACCCCAAAGCACACCTTCTCGTATGTACTCCTTTAGAAACAACCTTCGAAGGGTAGGGTAGATTGTTTTCTCGTCCACCCTTAGGGTCCTATACCAATCTCCAGCCTTTCCTCTTAATGTCAAGCTTAAGGCATTGCACTTATGTAGTTCGTTGCGTTCCCCTAAGGAATCACATACTTGTTCAAACACTTCAATGTGTTTTCTAGCATCTTCGTCCCCATTGAATTTTTGCGTGAGTTTGGCAATTTGTACTGCCTTACTTCTAGGCTCTCTATCAGATGCATGACGCATATTTTCCACGATAGATCGACCTATGGTTTGAGCAAACGCTGCCAAGTCACCTATGTGAGGAGGCAGGGCCGGTGGAGGTACTCTTGGAATCATATGTGGGAGAGGGATGGGTGCCGGTCTTGGCATATGTGTGGATGATGCAGGATATGGAACATAACCGGGCATAGGTCCACTCGGATAAGAGCTAGGGAGCGGCACTCGAGGAGCATAAGCAAGTGGTACAATTGGAGGTGTGGGGGCCATGTGTGCATAAGGGGCTAGAGGCACATACGGTCGAGGCTCCATATTAGGTACTACGACACTAGGTAGTGGCACTGCGCTAACCGTAGATGTCATCGGTACATTCTCTGTCAGGCTTATCCCTGGAGTGAGCACTGTGTTTTCCTTGATAGAGGGTTGAGCCAAGTTAGGGAAGCTAAAGTTTTCGCTCGGAGGCTCAGATTACATAGAGACCCCAGATGAAATGACGTAAGATGGGTCCATGGGGCTCATTAGAGGAGTCTCCATTTGTGATAGAGTAGGCTGTTGAGCCTTGCTCGTATCCAGAAATCTCATGGGGCCAGTTGAGAGTATATTTACCCCTCGGTTTTGCCTTTCTGATTGAATAATGCCATGGATAACATTACAGATCATTTTCTGTTGATCTTCGATGCTCGTGGCACTAGAGGTGGATTGTACAATCTCTATCCATCCTACATGGTAGGCGTGGCCAGAGTGTAGATCTGTCAACACCTCAGTGTGGAGGTCGTATGTCCAATGATCATTAATGAACAATCCTTCTAGAGTCGACGTGTTAACGATTTCTTGTGAGGTAGAAGCAATGTTGCTCCCCGTGGTTTTACTTGTCACCAACGGTACTCTAGAGGGAACTTCTGAAGGAGGCAGCTCAACAGGGCCTTCTTGGTAAGAAGTTGGCAGGATATCCACATGGACACTCTTTGGGGGTGTGGGGTCCACGTGCGATGTGAAAGGAGAGTCCACTTCCCCACCCCCTTCGTGTGCTTCATTTGCATCAGGTTCCGAGCGAGTAGCTCTACCTAATGTTTCCATGAAACGGCTAAACATACTAGTACTAGGCTGTGGAGCTTTGGGAGGTGCATGGCCTTCTCTCTCATTGTTTTGGGTAGGGTATGCTTCCATGATTTCTGAGTCAGAGGAGGAATCACTAGCGGCTATTTTAGGGTCTTGGGTGGTGCTACCTTGTGTCCCCGCTGAGGGTCTAGAGCTTATCGTGGATGGGTAATGGGTGTCCGTATGAATAGAGGCACCCTCAATATGCTCGTGTTCTAGCACCCGCCCAGAGCGTAAGTGCATGTGCTTTTGATACCCTAAGGTGTCAAAAAGCTGCTCTAGGAGGCCTTGTGACTAGTTTTTAGCGTGTTTTTTGTTTGTTTTTTTGCTAGATTTTTTAGAGCGTGTCGTGGAATGGGCCGTGTGATAGCTCGAAACGAGCGTATCGGTCAGAGGGTCGTGCCGTGCTTTACAGCCCTCCGTTTAGTCACTCTATGCCCTCGGAATCCCTAAAACTGTCAATTTCCAGTAGGGAACTAGGCCCAAACTAAAGAGTCTAAGGGTGCAAGTGGGAAGAGAAAGGAGGAGAGTGGAGGACTTGTCCCACATGCTCTCATTCTCTCTTGAGGGAGTAGGGTATATATATAAGAGTGAGTCTAGTATATATCATAAGACTGAGGACTGAGGCCTGGGCCTGGGCTTGGGCTTGGGCTTGGGCTTGGGCTTAGGCTTAGGAAACCGATCTCGACCTATCTTTTATACAAACCAACCCGTCCGTTTAAAGAGTCACGTTTTTTATTTTTTAAAAATTTCGCCGCCCGCTCACTCGCGTTTTTAATTTCCGAATTTTTTTATTTTATTTTTTTAGAAAATATTTTTTTTTCCAGAAATTTTTTTTTTAACTTTTTTTCTTTTTGGTGCAGAAAATACAGAAATTGAAAACGCAGATATGCAGAAATTGCAGAAAACGCAGATATGCAGAAATTTCAGAAAACGCAGAAATGCAGAAAATGCAGAAATTGAAAACGCCGAACTTGAAAATGCAGA